>NC_068449.1:32052879-32107879 GCF_023373465.1 Oncorhynchus keta | reverse complement strand
TCTCTCGTATCTATCTCTCTCTCTCATATCTATCTCTCTCTCTCGTATCTATCTCTCTCTCTCGCATCTCCCTCTCTCTCTCTCTCTCTCTCTCTCTCTCGTATCTCTGTCTCTCTCTCTCTCCTATCTCTCTCTCTCGTATCTCTCTCTCTCTCTCGTATCTCTCTCAATTCAATTCAATTTACTTTATTGTCATGGCAAGTTCATTATTACTTACATTGTCAAAGTATACATATCGAAAAATAAAAATATATATTTATATATAAAATATATATATGTATAATTTAATTATAATAATAATAGTAGTAGTGGACATGGGAGTGGACATGGGATTACCATTAACAACAACTACAACAACAATATTGATGCGAACAACAATACATTAAAGCAATGGTAGTAGACCAGTGTCAACATGACTGAGAAGACACATGACCTGGTAGTAGACCAGTGTAAACATGACTGAGAAGACACATGACCTGGTAGTGGACCAGTGTCAACATGACTGAGAAGACACATGACCTGGTAGTAGACCAGTGTCAACATGACTGAGAAGACACATGACCTGGTAGTAGACCAGTGTCAACATGACTGAGAAGACACATGACCTGGTAGTAGACCAGTGTCAACATGACTGAGAAGACACATGACCTGGTAGTAGACCAGTGTCAACATGACTGAGAAGACACATGACCGAGAAGACACATGACGTGGTAGTGGACCAGTGTCAACATGACTCAGAAGACACATGACCTGGTAGTAGACCAGTGTCAACATGACTGAGAAGACACATGACCTGGTAGTAGACCAGTGTCAACATGACTGAGAAGACACATGACCTGGTAGTAGACCAGTGTCAACATGACTGAGAAGACACATGACCTGGTAGTAGACCAGTGTCAACATGACTGAGAAGACACATGACCTGGTAGTAGACCAGTGTCAACATGACTGAGAAGACACATGACCTGGTAGTAGACCAGTGTCAACATGACTGAGAAGACACATGACCGAGAAGACACATGACGTGGTAGTGGACCAGTGTCAACATGACTGAGAAGACACATGACCTGGTAGTAGACCAGTGTCAACATGACTGAGAAGACACATGACCTGGTAGTGGACCAGTGTCAACATGACTGAGAAGACACATGACCTGGTAGTAGACCAGTGTCAACATGACTGAGAAGACACATGACGTGGTAGTGGACCAGTGTCAACATGACTGAGAAGACACATGACCTGGTAGTGGACCAGTGTCAACATGACTGAGAAGACACATGACGTGGTAGTAGACCAGTGTCAACATGACTGAGAAGACACATGACGTGGTAGTGGACCAGTGTCAACATGACTGAGAAGACACATGACATGGTAGTGGACCAGTGTCAACATGACTGAGAAGACACATGACCTGGTAGTAGACCAGTGTCAACATGACTGAGAAGACACATGACGTGGTAGTAGACCAGTGTCAACATGACTGAGAAGACACATGACCTGGTAGTAGACCAGTGTCAACATGACTGAGAAGACACATGACCTGGTAGTGGACCAGTGTCAACATGACTTCGAAGACACATGACGTGGTATGAAAGACAAAACAAAACAACGTTACTTTGCACTTTTCACTGGCCGTCCCTCAGGTTGTGGCAGGAGGACACATATTTGGCTGCCAAAACTGTCCATTTTGGCTTTTCTTCTCTCTCTCTCTCGCTCTCTCTCTCATCTGTCTCTCTTGCATCTCTATCTTTCTCTCTCTCTCGCATATTTACATTTACATTTAAGTCATTTAGCAGACGCTCTTATCCAGAGCGACTCTCTCTTTCTTTTGCATCTCTCGCTCTCGTATCTCTCTCTCTCATCTCTCTCACTTTCGCTTGCATATCTCTCTCTCTCTTGCATATCTCTCTCTCTCTTGCATATGTCTCTCTCTCTTGCATATGTCTCTCTCTCTTGCATATTTCTCTCTCTCTTGCATATTTCTCTCTCTCTTGCATATGTCTCTCTCTCTTGCACATGTCTCTCTCTCTTGCATATGACTCTCTCTCTTGCATATCTCTCTCTCTCTTGCATATTTCTCCCTCTCTTGCATATTTTTCTCTCTCTTGCATATTTTTCTCTCTCTTGCATATTTCTCTCTCTCTTGCATATCTCTCTCTCTCTTGCATATTTCTCTCTCTCTTGCATATTTTCTCTCTCTTGCATATTTCTCTCTCTCTTGCATATGTCTCTCTCTCTTGCATATTTCTCTCTCTCTTGCATATGTCTCTCTCTCTTGCATATTTCTCTCTCTCTTGCATATGTCTCTCTCTCTTGCATATGTCTCTCTCTCTTGCATATCTCTCTCTCTCTTGCATATCTCTCTCTCTCTTGCATATTTCTCTCTCTCTTGCATATTTCTCTCTCTCTTGCATATCTCTCTCTCTCTTGCATATCTCTCTCTCTCTTGCATATGTCTCTCTCTCTTGCATATTTCTCTCTCTCTTGCATATTTCTCTCTCTCTTGCATATCTCTCTCTCTCTTGCATATGTCTCTCTCTCTTGCATATCTCTCTCTCTCTTGCATATTTCTCTCTCTCTTGCATATTTCTCTCTCTCTTGCATATGTCTCTCTCTCTTGCATATGTCTCTCTCTCTTGCATATTTCTCTCTCTCTTGCATATGTCTCTCTCTCTTGCATATTTCTCTCTCTCTTGCATATGTCTCTCTCTCTTGCATATGTCTCTCTCTCTTGCATATCTCTCTCTCTCTTGCATATCTCTCTCTCTCTTGCATATCTCTCTCTCTCTTGCATATTTCTCTCTCTCTTGCATATTTCTCTCTCTCTTGCATTTCTCTCCCTCTCTCTTTCTTATTTAAAAAAATACATTGCATTAATGTCCTGTCTGCGTGCAGTAGGCTAGCAGTAAGCTGCTCATATTAGCCAGTGAGATAGGTACATTACAGCAGAATTGTCCCAGTCAATGGAAATCAACAGACACTGAGACTAGAACACAATCCCCCAGGACAGGGACATTATGTGCGTTTCCTTTTCATCCTCCCTCTCCACCAGTAAAGCTTTCAACCAAGATGAATACACAGCCCCTGGTCACAACAGCATTAACGGCAGGGCCTAGCGTGTCACAGAATGGGTTTGTGGGCCAGTGTAATGCGCCAGGCAGGCAGGCAGAAGGAAAAGCATATGAATAACATGAATGAACAACATCCCTTCTCTTCCCATCTATCCCCTCCGAACTTCTCCCAGGGAAAGAGAGAGAGAAGCAGAGAGAGAGAGAGAGAAAGAGACAGGCGGAGAAAGGAGAGAGATAAAAAAGAAGAGAGGAAGAAAGAGACAGAGACAGGAAGGATGGAGGGAAGGAAGGCTCTGCTCGTCAGTAGCGTCACACTTGACTAGGCCCCTGAGACGCTCCCAGTAGAACCTTCAGCTGCCAGCTGTCTGTTGCCATGAGGATGAAGTCATCTCCAGAGGCCCGCATGCTAATGTAATCAATCACCTCCCTGTGTGACACGTATCATCTCAGGTGGCGCGCCTGGCTGCCTCTCTCTCAGCCCCACAGCCCCAACCTCAGCCTGGCTGCCTCTCTCTCAGCCTCACAGCCTCAGCTTTTCTCTCAGTCCCAGCCTCAGCCCCAGCCCCACAGCCCCAACCTCAGCCTGGCTGCCTCTCTCTCAGCCTCACAGCCTCAGCATTTCTCTCAGTCCCAGCCTCAGCCCCAGCCTCACAGCTCCAACCTCAGCCTGGCTGCCTCTCTCTCAGGCTCTCACCCTCAGCTTTTCTCTCAGTCCCAGCCTCAGTCCCACAGCCCCAACCTCAGCCTGGCTGCCTCTCTCTCAGCCTCACAGCCTCAGCCCCAGCCTCAAAGCCCCCCCCTCAGCCTGGCTGCCTCTCTCTCAGCCTCACAGCCTCAGCTTTTCTCTCAGTCCCAGCCTCAGCCCCAGCCTCACAGCTCCAACCTCAGCCTGGCTGCCTCTCTCTCTCAGCCTCTCACCCTCAGCATTTCTCTCAGTCCCAGCCTCAGCCCCAGCCTCACAGCTCCAACCTCAGCCTGGCTGCCTCTCTCTCAGCCTCTCACCCTCAGCTTTTCTCTCAGTCCCAGCCTCAGTCCCACAGCCCCAACCTCAGCCTGGCTGCCTCTCTCTCAGCCTCACAGCCTCAGCCCCAGCCTCAAAGCCCCCCTCAGCCTGGCTGCCTCTCTCTCAGCCTCACAGCCTCAGCTTTTCTCTCAGCCTCACAGGCTCAGCCTGGCTGCCTCTCTCTCAGCCTCACAGCCTCAGCTTTTCTCTCAGTCCCAGCCTCAGCCCCAGCCTCACAGCTCCAACCTCAGCCTGGCTGCCTCTCTGTCTCAGCCTCTCACCCTCAGCATTTCTCTCAGTCCCAGCCTCAGCCCCACAGCTCCAACCTCAGCCTGGCTGCCTCTCTCTCAGCCTCTCACCCTCAGCTTTTCTCTCAGTCCCAGCCTCAGCCCCACAGCCCCAACCTCAGCCTGGCTGCCTCTCTCTCAGCCTCACAGCCTCAGCCCCAGCCTCACAGCCCCCTCAGCCTGGCTGCCTCTCTCTCAGCCTCAGCTTTTCTCTCAGTCCCAGCCTGGATGCCTCTCTCTCAGCCTCACAGGCTCAGCCTGGCTGCCTCTCTCTCAGCCTCACAGCCTCAGCTTTTCTCTCAGTCCCAGCCTCAGCCTCACAGCCCCAACCTCAGCCTGGCTGCCTCTCTCTCAGCCTCACAGCCTCAGCATTTCTCTCAGTCCCAGCCTCACAGCCCCAACCTCAGCCTGGCTGCCTCTCTCTCAGCCTCATAGCCTCAGCTTCTCTCCCAGACTCACAGTCCCAACCTCAGCCTGGCTGTCTCTCACTCAGCCTCACAGCCTCAGCTTCTCTCCCAGCCTCACAGCCCCAATCTTAGCCTCTGTCTCAGTCTGAGCTTCAGCCTCACAACTAGGCTTGGGCAATATACCATTTATACCGTATACCGGGTATTTCGAAATAACTACAGTATTTTTCAGGGGCTGCAGGGGTGCGTGCTATGCTTATAACTAGTTAAATATAGTTAAATATAACTATAAGAAATGTAAGATGTGTCAAATAAATTATATCAATCTCAGGGTTTCCTGCTATGCATTTGGTTGGCTGACTTGCTAGGTAAGTGGCTAGATGTCAAGATGTCAAACTTCTTGGTTCCAGCAGAGATATTCAATCCCCTCCTGGATCAACATCTCTGTTGCCTAAATTGTTTTGTGCTTCCGCCAATTATTTTTAGATACAGTTGAAGTCGGAAGTTTACATACACCTTTCATACACCCCAGGCACTCGAGCTTAATGATGAGCTTGGAGGGTACTATGGCGTTGAATGCTGAGCTGTAGTCAATAAACAGCATTCTTGCATACAGTTGAAGTCGGAAATTTACATACACCCGTAGCCAAACACATGTCAACTCAGTTTTTCACGATTCCTGACATTCAATTCTAGAAAAAAATCCGTCTTGGGTCAGTTAGGATCACCACTTTATTTTAAGAATGTGAAATGTCAGAATAATAGTAGAGAGAATTATTTATTTCAGCTTTTATTTCTTTCATCACATTCCCAGTTGGTCAGTGTACTTACACTCAATTAGCATTTGGTAGCATTGCCTTTAAATTGTTAAACTTGGGTCAAACGTTTCAGGTAGCCTTCCACAAGCTTCCCACAATAAGTTTGGTGAATTTTGGCCCATTCCTCCTGACAGAGCTGGTGTAACTGAGTCAGGTTTGTAGGCCTCCTTGCTCGCACACACTTTTTCAGTTCTGCCTACAGGGCTTTGTGATGGCCACTCTAATATCTTGACTTTGTTGTCCTTAAGCCATTTTGCCACAACTTTGAAAGTATGCTTGGGGTCATTGTCCATTTGGAAAACCCATTTGCGACCAAGCTTTAACTTCCTGACTGATGTCTTGAGATGTTGCTTCAATATATCCACATCATTTTCCTATACATTTACATTTACATTTAAGTCATTTAGCAGACGCTCTTATCCAGAGCGACTTACAAATTGGTGCATTCACCTTATGACATCCATCTCATGATGCCATCTATTTTGTGAAGTGCACCAACCCCACAACATGATGCTGCCACCCCCGTGCTTCACGGTTGGGATGGTATTCTTCGGCTTGCAAGCCTCCCCCTTTTTCCTCCAAACATAACAATGGTCATTCTGGCAAAACAGTTCTATTTTTGTTTCATCAGACCAGAGGACATTTCTTCAAAAAGTATGATCGTTGTCCCCATGTGCAGTTGCAAACCGTAGTCTGGCTTTTTTATGGCGGTTTTGGAGCAGTGGCTTCTTCCTTGCTGAGTGGCCTTTCAGGTTATATCGATATAGGACTCGTTTTACTGTGGATATAGATACTTTTGTACCAGTTTTCTCCAGCATCTTCACAAGGTCAGAATGCGTCTCCTTCCTGAGTGGTATGACGGCTGCATGGTCCCATGGTGTTTATACTTGCATACTATTGTTTGTACAGATGAACATGGTACCTTCAGGCGTTCGGAAATTGCTCCCAAGGATGAATCAGACTTGTGGAGGTCTACAATTTTTTCTGAGGTCTTGGCTGATTTCTTTTGATTTTCCCATGATGTCAAGCAAAGAGGCACTGAGTTTGAAGGTAGGCCTTGAAATACATCCACAGATACAACTCCAATTGACTCAAATTATGTAAATTAGCCTATTAGAAGCTTCTAAAGCCATGACATAATTTTCTGGAATTTTCCAAGCTGTTTAAAGGCAGATTCAACTTAGTGTATGTAGACTTCTGACCCACTGGAATTGTGATACAGTGAATTATAAGTGAAATAATCTGTCTGTAAACAATTGTTAGAGAAATTACTTGCATCATGCACAAAGTAGATGTCCTATTCGACTTGCCAAAACTATAGTTTATTAACAAGAAATTTGTGGAGTGGTTGAAAAATGAGTTTTAGTGACTGTGTATGTAAACTTCCGACTCCAACTGTGCGCACATCTATTATTTTGTTTTAAATTGCACCCCTTGTTTGCACATTCGGTAATACCGTATACCCCGGTATGGTACAGAAACGGTATCACGGTATGAAAATCTGGATACGTCAAACCCTACTCACAACCCCAGCCCTAACTTCTCTCTCTGTCCCAGCCTCAGTCCCAGCCCTAACTTCTCTCTCTGTCCCAGCCTCAGCCCCAGCCCTAACTTCTCTCTCTGTCCCAGCCTCAGCCCCAGCCCTAACTTCTCTCTCTGTCCCAGCCTCAGTCCCAGCCCTAACTTCTCTCTCTGTCCCAGCCTCAGCCCCAGCCCTAACTTCTCTCTCTGTCCCAGCCTCAGCCCCAGCCCCAGCCCTAACTTCTCTCTCTGTCCCAGCCTCAGCCCCAGCCCTAACTTCTCTCTCTGTCCCAGCCTCAGTCCCAGCCCTAACTTCTCTCTCTGTCCCAGCCTCAGTCCCAGCCCTAACTTCTCTCTCTGTCCCAGCCTCAGTCCCAGCCCTAACTTCTCTCTCAGTCCCACTCCTAACTTCTCTCTCAGTCCCAGCCTCAACCCCAGCCCTAACTTCTCTCTCAGTCCCAGCCTCAACCCCAGCCCTAACTTCTCTCTCAGTCCCAGCCCTAACTTCCCTCTCAGTCCCAGCCCTAACTTCTCTCTCAGTCCCAGCCCTAACTTCTCTCTCAGTCCCAGCCTCAACCCCAGCCCTAACTTCTCTCTTAGGTCCAGCCTCAGTCCCAGCCCTAACTTCTCTCTCAGTCCCAGCCTCAACCCCAGCCCTAACTTCTCTCTCAGCCCCAGCCCTAACTTCTCTCTCAGTCCCAGCCTCAACCCCAGCCCTAACTTCTCTCTCTCTCAGCCCCAGCCCTAACTTCTCTCTCAGCCCCAGCCCTAACTCTCTCTCTCAGTCCCAGCCTCAACCCCAGCCCTAACTTCTCTCAGTTCAGCCTCAGCCCCAGCCCTAACTTCTCTCTCAGCCCCAGTCTCTATGTCCCAGCCTCAGCCCCAGCCATAACTTCTCTCTCAGTCCCAGCCTCAACCCCAGCCCGAACTTCTCTCTCAGCCCCAGCCCTAACTTCTCTCTCAGTCCCAGCCTCAACCCCAGCCCTAACTTCTCTCAGTCCCAGCCTCAGTCCCAGCCTCAGCCCTAACTTCTCTCTATGTCCCAGCCTCAGCCATAACTTCTCTCTCAGTCCCAGCCTCAACCCCAGCCCTAACTTCTCTCTCAGCCCCAGCCTAACTTCTCTCTCTCAGTCCCAGCCTCAACCCCAGCCCTAATCTCTCTCTCTCAGTCCCAGCCTCAGCCCCAGCCCTAACTTCTCTCTCAGTCCCAGCCTCAACCCCAGCCCTAACTTCTCTCTCAGTCCCAGCCTCAACCACAGCCCTAACTTCTCTCTCAGCACAGCCCTAACTTCTCTCTCAGTCCCACTCCTAACTTCTCTCTCAGTCCCAGCCTCAGCCCCAGCCCTAACTTCTCTCTCAGTCCCAGCTTCAACCCCAGCCCTAACTTCTCTCTCAGTCCCAGCCCTAACTTCCCTCTCAGTCCCAGCCCTAACTTCTCTCTCAGTCCCAGCCCTAACTTCTCTCTCAGTCCCAGCCTCAACCCCAGCCCTAACTTCTCTCTCAGTTCCAGCCTCAGCCCCAGCCCTAACTTCTCTCTCAGCCCCAGCCCTAACTTCTCTCTCAGTCCCAGCCTCAACCCCAGCCCTAACTTCTCTCTCAGTCCCAGCCTCAACCCCAGCCCTAACTTCTCTCTCAGTCCCAGCCTCAGCCCCAGCCCTAACTTCTCTCTCAGCCCCAGCCCTAACTTCTCTCTCAGTCCCAGCCTCAACCCCAGCCCTAACTTCTCTCTCAGTTCCAGCCTCAGCCCCAGCCTAACTTCTCTCTCAGCCCCAGCCCTAACTTCTCTCTATGTCCCAGCCTCAACCCCAGCCCTAACTTCTCTCTCAGTTCCAGCCTCAGCCCCAGCCCTAACTTCTCTCTCAGCCCCCCTAACTTCTCTCTATGTCCCAGCCTCAGCTCCACTCCTAACTTCTCTCTCAGTCCTAGCCTCAACCCCAGCCCTAACTTCTCTCTCAGTCCCAGCCTCAACCCCAGCCCTAACTTCTCTCTCAGTCCCAGCCTCAGTCCCAGCCCTAACTTCTCTCTCAGCCCCAGCCCTAACTTCTCTCTCAGTCCCAGCCTCAACCCCAGCCCTAACTTCTCTCTCAGTCCCAGCCTCAGTCCCAGCCCTAACTTCTCTCTCAGCCCCAGTCCTAACTTCTCTCTCAGTCCCAGCCCTAACTTCTCTCTCAGTCCCAGCCTCAACCCCAGCCCTAACTTCTCTCTCAGTCCCAGTCTCAACCCCAACCCTAACTTCTCTCTCAGTTCTAGCATCAGCCCCAGCCCTAACTTCTCTCTCAACCCCAGCCCTAACTTCTCTCAGTTCCAGACTCAGCCCCAGCCCTAACTTCTCTCTCAGCCCCAGCCCTAACTTCTCTCTATGTCCCAGCCCTAACTTCTCTCTATGTCCCAGCCTCAACCCCAGCCCTAACTTCTCTCTCAGTCCCAGCCTCAACCCCAGCCCTAACTTCTCTCTCAGTTCTAGCCTCAGCCCCAGCCCTAACTTCTCTCTCAACCCCAGCCCTAACTTCTCTCTCAGTTCCAGACTCAGCCCCAGCCTAACTTCTATCTCAGTCCCAGCCCTAACTTCTCTCTCAGTCCCAGCCTCAGCCCCAGCCATAACTTGTCTCTCAGTCCCAGCCTCAACCCCAGCCCTAACTTCTCTCTCAGCCCCAGCCCTAACTTCTCTCTCAGTCCCAGCCTCAACCCCAGCCCTAACTTCTCTCTCAGTCCCAGCCCTAACTTCTCTCTCTGTCCCAGCCCTAACTTCTCTCTCAGTCCCAGCCTCAATCACAGCCCTAATTTCTCTCTCAGTCCCAGCCTCAACCCCAGCCCTAACTTCTCTCTCTGTCCCAGCCTCAGTCCCAGCCTAACTTCTCTCTCAGCCGGAGTCCTAACTTCTCTCTCAGTCCCAGCCTCAACCCCAGCCCTAACTTCTCTCTCAGTCCCAGCCTCAGTCCCAGCCCTAACTTCTCTCTCAGCCCCAGTCCTAACTTCTCTCTCAGTCCCAGCCCTAACTTCTCTCTCAGTCCCAGCCTCAACCCCAGCCCTAACTTCTCTCTCAGTCCCAGCCTCAACCCCAGCCCTAACTTCTCTCTCAGTTCTAGCCTCAGCCCCAGCCCTAACTTCTCTCTCAACCCCAGCCCTAACTTCTCTCTCAGTTCCAGACTCAGCCCCAGCCCTAACTTCTCTCTCAGCCCCAGCCCTAACTTCTCTCTATGTCCCAGCCCTAACTTCTCTCTCAGTCCCAGCCTCAACACCAGCCCTAACTTCTCTCTCAGTCCCAGCCCTAACTTCTCTCTCAGTCCCAGCCTCAGCCCCAGCCATAACTTCTCTCTCAGTCCCAGCCTCAACCCCAGCCCTAACTTCTCTCTCAGCCCCAGCCCTAACTTCTCTCTCAGTCCCAGCCTCAACCCCAGCCCTAACTTCTCTCTCAGTCCCAGCCCTAACTTCTCTCTCTGTCCCAGCCCTAACTTCTCTCTCAGTCCCAGCCTCAATCCCAGCCCTAACTTCTCTCTCAGTCCCAGCCTCAACCCCAGCCCTAACTTCTCTCTCAGTCCCAGCCTCAGTCCCAGCCTCAGCCCCAGCCCTAACTTCTCTCTCAGTCCCAGCCTCAACCCCAGCCCTAACTTCTCTCTCAGCCCCAGCCCTAACTTCTCTCTCAGTCCCAGCCTCAACCACAGCCCTAACTTCTCTCTCAGTCCCAGCCTCAGTCCCAGCCCTAACTTCTCTCTCAGTCCCAGCCCTAACTTCTCTCTCAGTCCCAGCCCTAACTTCTCTCTCAGCACAGCCCTAACTTCTCTCTCAGTCCCACTCCTAACTTCTCTCTCAGTCCCAGCCTCAGCCCCAGCCCTAACTTCTCTCTCAGTCCCAGCTTCAACCCCAGCCCTAACTTCTCTCTCAGTCCCAGCCCTAACTTCCCTCTCAGTCCCAGCCCTAACTTCTCTCTCAGTCCCAGCCCTAACTTCTCTCTCAGTCCCAGCCTCAACCCCAGCCCTAACTTCTCTCTCAGTCCCAGCCTCAGCCCCAGCCCTAACTTCTCTCTCAGCCCCAGCCCTAACTTCTCTCTCAGTCCCAGCCTCAACCCCAGCCCTAACTTCTCTCTCAGTCCCAGCCTCAACCCCAGCCCTAACTTCTCTCTCAGTTCCAGCCTCAGCCCCAGCCCTAACTTCTCTCTCAGTCCCAGCCTCAACCCCAGCCCTAACTTCTCTCTCAGTTCCAGCCTCAGCCCCAGCCCTAACTTCTCTCTCAGCCCCAGCCCTAACTTCTCTCTATGTCCCAGCCTCAGCCCCCTCCTAACTTCTCTCTCAGTCCTAGCCTCAACCCCAGCCCTAACTTCTCTCTCAGTCCCAGCCTCAACCCCAGCCCTAACTTCTCTCTCTGTCCCAGCCTCAGTCCCAGCCCTAACTTCTCTCTCAGCCGGAGTCCTAACTTCTCTCTCAGTCCTAGCCTCAACCCCAGCCCTAACTTCTCTCTCAGTCCCAGCCTCAACCCCAGCCCGAACTTCTCTCTCAGCCCCAGCCTAACTTCTCTCTCAGTCCCAGCCTCAACCCCAGCCCTAACTTCTCTCTCAGTCCCAGCCTCAGTCCCAGCCTCAGCCCCAGCCCTAACTTCTCTCTCAGTCCCAGCCTCAACCCCAGCCCTAACTTCTCTCTCAGCCCCAGCCCTAACTTCTCTCTCAGTCCCAGCCTCAACCCCAGCCCTAACTTCTCTCTCAGTCCCAGCCTCAGCCCCAGCCCTAACTTCTCTCTCAGTCCCAGCCTCAACCCCAGCCCTAACTTCTCTCTCAGTCCCAGCCCTAACTTCTCTCTCAGTCCCAGCCTCAACCACAGCCCTAACTTCTCTCTCAGCACAGCCCTAACTTCTCTCTCAGTCCCATCCCCTCCCTCTCAGTCCCAGCCTAACTTCTCTCTCAGTCCCAGCCCTAACTCCTCTCTCAGTCCCAGCCTCAACCCCAGCCCTAACTTCTCTCTCAGGCCCAGCCTCAGTCCCAGCCCTAACTTCTCTCTCAGCCCCAGTCCTAACTTCTCTCTCAGTCCCAGCCTCAACCCCAGCCCTAACTTCTCTCTCAGTCCCAGCCTCAACCCCAGCCCTAACTTCTCTCTCAGTCCCAGCCCTAACTTCTCTCTCAGTCCCAGCCCTAACTTCTCTCTCAGCACAGCCCTAACTTCTCTCTCAGTCCCACTCCTAACTTCTCTCTCAGTCCCAGCCTCAGCCCCAGCCCTAACTTCTCTCTCAGTCCCAGCTTCAACCCCAGCCCTAACTTCTCTCTCAGTCCCAGCCCTAACTTCCCTCTCAGTCCCAGCCCTAACTTCTCTCTCAGTCCCAGCCCTAACTTCTCTCTCAGTCCCAGCCTCAACCCCAGCCCTAACTTCTCTCTCAGGTCCAGCCTCAGTCCCAGCCCTAACTTCTCTCTCAGTCCCAGCCTCAGCCCCAGCCCTAACTTCTCTCTCAGCCCCAGCCCTAACTTCTCTCTATGTCCCAGCCCTAACTTCTCTCTCAGTCCCAGCCTCAACACCAGCCCTAACTTCTATCTCAGTCCCAGCCCTAACTTCTCTCTATGTCCCAGCCTCAACCCCAGCCTAACTTCTCTCTCAGTTCAGCCTCAGCCCCAGCTCTCTCAGCCCCAGTCCTAACTTCTCTCTATGTCCCAGCCTCAGTCCCAGCCCTAACTCTCTCCAGCCTCACCCCAGCCCTAACTTCTCTCTCAGTCCCAGCCTCAACCCCAGCCTAACTTCTCTCTCAGTCCCAGCCTCAGCCCCAGCTCCTAACTCTCTCTCAGTCCCAGCCTCAACCCCAGCCCTAACTTCTCTCTCTCCCAGCCCTAACTTCTCTCTCAGTCCCAGCCTCAGCCCCAGCCCTAACTTCTCTCTCAGTCAGCCTCTCAGCCCCAGCCCTAACTTCTCTCTCAGTCAGCCTCAGCCCCAGCCCTAACTTCTCTCTCAGTCCCAGCCTCAGTCCCAGCCTAACTTCTCTCTCAGTCCCAGCCCTAACTTCTCTCTCAGTCCCAGCCTCAGCCCCAGCCTAACTTCTCTCTCAGTCCCAGCCTCAACCCCAGCCCTAACTTCTCTCTCAGTCCCAGCCTCAGCCCCAGCCTAACTTCTCCCAGTCCCAGCCCTAACTTCTCTCTCAGTCCCAGCCTCAACCCCAGCCCTAACTTCTCTCTCAGTCCCAGCCTCAGCCCCAGCCCTAACTTCTCTCTCAGTCCCAGCCTCTCAGTCCCAGCCTCAGCCCCAGCCCTAACTTCTCTCTCAGTCCCAGCCTCAGTCCCAGCCCTAACTTCTTCTCTCTCAGCCCCAGCCCTAACTTCTCTCTCTCAGTCAGCCTCAGCCCCAGCCCTAACTTCTCTCTCAGTCCCAGCCTCAGCCCTTCTCTCTCAGCCCTAACTCTCTCTCAGTCCCAGCCCCAGCCCTAACTTCTCTCTCAGTCCCAGCCTCAACCCCAGCCCTAACTTCTCTCTCAGTCCCAGCCTCAGCCCCAGCCCTAACTTCTCTCTCAGCCCCAGCCCTAACTTCTCTCTCAGTCCCAGCCTCAGCCCCAGCCTAACTTCTCTCTCAGTCCCAGCCTCAACCCCAGCCCTAACTTCTCTCTCAGCCCCAGCCCTAACTTCTCTCTCAGTCCCAGCCTCAGCCCCAGCCCTAACTCTCTCTCAGTCCCAGCCTCAACCCCAGCCCTAACTCTCTCTCAGTCCCAGCCCTAACTTCTCTCTCAGTCCCAGCCTCAGCTTCTCTCTCAGTCCCAGCCTAACTTCTCTCTCAGTCCCAGCCTCAAGCCCTTCTCTCTCAGTCCCAGCCTCAACCCCAGCCCTAACTTCTCTCTCAGTCCCAGCCTCAACCCCAGCCTAACTTCTCTCTCAGTCCCCCTAACTTCTCTCTCAGTCTCAACCCCAGCCCTAACTTCTCTCTCTCTCTCAGTCCCAGCCCTAACTTCTCTCTCAGTCCCAGCCTCCCAGCCCTAACTCTCTCTCAGTCCCAGCCTCCCAGCCCTAACTTTCTCCTCTAACTTCTCTCTCAGTCCCAGCCTCAACCCCCCTAACTTCTCTCTCAGTCCCAGCCTCAACCCCAGCCCTAACTTCTTCTCTCTCCCAGCCTCAGCCCCAGCCCTAACTTCTCTCTCAGTCCCAGCCTCAACCCCAGCCCTAACTTCCCTCAGCCCCAGCCCTTCTTCTCTCTCAGTCCCAGCCTCACCCCAGCCCTAACTTCTCTCTCAGCCTCAGCCCCAGCCCTAACTTCTCTCTCAGTCCCAGCCTCAACCCCAGCCCTAACTTCTCTCTCAGCCTCAGTCCCAGCCTCAGCCCCAGCCCTAACTTCTCTCTCAGTCCCAGCCCAGCCCAGCCCTAACTTCTCTCTCAGTCCCAGCCTCAACCCCAGCCCTAACTTCTCTCTCAGTCCCAGCCTCAACTTCCCCAGCCCTAACTCTCTCTCAGTCCCAGCCTCAGCCCCAGCCTAACTTCTCTCTCAGTCCCAGCCTCAACCCCAGCCCTAACTTCTCTCTCAGTCCCAGCCTAAGCCCTTCCTCTCAGTCCCAGCCTGTCCCAGCCCTAACTTCTCTCTCAGTCCCAGCCTCAGCCCCAGCCCTAACTTCTCTCTCAGTCCCAGCCTCAGCCCCAGCCCTAACTTCTCTCTCAGTCCCAGCCTCAGTCCCAGCCTCAGCCCTAACTCTCTCTCTCCCAGCCCCAGCCCTAACTTCTCTCTCAGCCCCAGCCCTAACTTCTCTCTCAGTCCCAGCCTCAGCCCCAGCCCTAACTCTCTCTCAGTCCCAGCCTCAACCCCAGCCCTAACTTCTCTCTCAGTCCCAGCCCTAACTTCTCTCTCAGTCCCAGCCTAACTTCTCTCTCAGTCCCCCTAACTCTCTCTCTCTCACTTCTCTCTCAGTCCCAGCCTCAGCCCCAGCCCTAACTTCTCTCTCAGTCCCAGCCTCAACCCCAGCCCTAACTTCTCTCTCTCAGTCCCAGCCTCAGTCCCAGCCCTAACTTCTCTCTCAGTCCCAGCCTCAGCCCCAGCCCTAACTTCTCTCTCAGTCCCAGCCTCAGCCCCAGCCCTAACTTCTCTCTCAGTCCCAGCCTCAACTTCTCTCTCAGCCCCAGCCCTAACTTCTCTCTCAGTCCCAGCCTCTAACTTCTCCCCAGCCCTAACTTCTCTCTCAGTCCCAGCCTCAGCCCCAGCCCTAACTCTCTCTCAGTCCCAGCCTCAACCCCAGCCCTAACTTCTCCTCAGCCCCAGCCCTAACTTCTCTCTCAGTCCCAGCCTCAACCCCAGCCCTAACTTCTCTCTCAGTCCCAGCCCTAACTTCTCTCTCAGTCCCAGCCTCTTCTCTCTCAGTCCCAGCCTCAACCCCAGCCCTAACTTCTCTCTCCCAGCCTCAACCCCAGCCCCTAACTTCTCTCTCAGTCCCAGCCTCAACCCCAGCCCTAACTTCTCTCTCAGTCCCAGCCTCACCCCAGCCCTAACTTCTCTCTCTCTCAGCCCCAGCCTCAGCCCCAGCCCTAACTTCTCTCTCCCAGTCCCAGCCTCAACCCCAGCCCTAACTTCTCTCTCAGTCCCAGTCCCAGCCTCAGCCCCAGCCCTAACTTCTCTCTCAGTCCCAGCCTCAGCCCCAGCCCCTAACTTCTCTCTCAGTCCCAGCCTCAGTCCCAGCCCTAACTTCTCTCTCAGTCCCAGCCTCAACCCCAGCCCTAACTTCTCTCTCAGTCCCAGCCTCAGTCCCAGCCCTAACTTCTCTCTCAGTCCCAGCCTCAGCCCCAGCCCTAACTTCTCTCTCAGTCCCAGCCTCAGCCCCAGCCTAACTTCTCTCTCTCAGTCCCAGCCCTAACTTCTCTCTCAGTCCCAGCCTCAACCCCAGCCTAACTTCTCTCTCAGTCCCAGCCTCAGCCCCAGCCCTAACTTCTCTCTCAGTCCCACTTCTCCTCAGTCCCAGCCTCAGCCCCAGCCCTAACTTCTCTCTCAGTCCCAGCCTCAGCCCCAGCCCTAACTTCTCTCTCAGTCCCAGCCTCAACCCCAGCCCTAACTTCTCTCTCAGTCCCAGCTCTCAGTCCCAGCCCTAACTCTCTCTCAGTCCCAGCCTCAACCCCAGCCCTAACTTCTCTCTCAGTCCCAGCCTCAACCCCAGCCCTAACTTCTCTCTCTCAGCCTCAGCCCCAGCCCTAACTTCTCCTCAGCCCCAGCCCTAACTTCTCTCTCAGTCCCAGCCTCAACCCCAGCCCTAACTTCTCTCTCAGTCCCAGCCTCAGCCCCAGCTCCCCTAACTTCTCTCTCAGTCCCAGCCTCAACCCCAGCCTAACTTCTCTCTCAGTCCCAGCCTCAGCCCAGCCCTAACTTCTCTCTCAGCCCCAGCCCTAACTTCTCTCTCAGTCCCAGCCTCAGCCCCAGCCCTAACTTCTCTCTCAGTCCCAGCCTCAGTCCCCCTAACTTCTCTCTCAGTCCCAGCCTCAACCCCAGCCCTAACTTCTCTCTCAGTCCCAGCCTCAGCCCCAGCCCTAACTTCTCTCTCAGTCCCAGCCTCAACCCCAGCCCTAACTTCTCTCTCAGTCCCAGCCCTAACTTCTCTCTCAGTCCCAGCCTCAGCCCCAGCCCTAACTTCTCTCTCAGTCCCAGCCTCAGCCCCAGCCCTAACTCTCTCTCTCAGTCCCAGCCTCAACCCCAGCCTAACTTCTCTCTCAGCCCCAGCCCTAACTTCTCTCTCAGTCCCAGCCTCAACTTCTCTCCCAGCCTAACTTCTCTCTCAGCACAGCCCACTTCTCTCTCAGTCCCAGCCCTAACTTCTCTCTCAGTCCCAGCCTCAGCCCCAGCCCTAACTTCTCTCTCAGTCCCAGCCTCAACCCCAGCCCTAACTTCTCTCCCCCAGTCCCAGCCCTAACTTCTCTCTCAGTCCCAGCCTAACTTCTCTCTCAGTCCCAGCCCTAACTTCTCTCTCAGTCCCAGCCTCAACCCCAGCCTAACTTCTCTCTCTCAGTCCCAGCCCTAACTTCTCTCTCAGTCCCAGCCTCAACCCCAGCCTAACTTCTCTCTCAGTCCCAGCCTCAACCCCAGCCCTAACTTCTCTCTCAGCCCCAGCCCTAACTTCTCTCTCAGTCCCAGCCTCAACCCCAGCCCTAACTTCTCTCTCAGTCCCAGCCTCAGCCCCAGCCCTAACTTCTCTCTCTGTCCCAGCCTCAGCCCCAGCCCTAACTTCTCTCTCAGTCCCAGCCTCAACCCCAGCCCTAACTTCTCTCTCAGTCCCAGCCTAACTTCTCTCTCAGTCCCAGCCTCAACCCCAGCCCTAACTTCTCTCTCAGTCCCAGCCTCAGCCCCAGCCCTAACTTCTCTCTCTGTCCCAGCCTCAGTCCCAGCCCTAACTTCTCTCTCTGTCCCAGCCTCAGTCCCAGCCCTAACTTCTCTCTCAGTCCCAGCCTCCTCAGTGTCCCAGCCCTAACTTCTCTCTCAGTCCCAGCCTCAACCCCAGCCTAACTTCTCTCTCAGTCCCAGCCTCAGCCCCAGCCTAACTTCTCTCTCAGTCCCAGCCTCAGCCCCAGCCCTAACTTCTCTCTCTCTCAGTCCCAGCCCCAGCCCTAACTTCTCTCTCAGTCCCAGCCTCAGTCCCAGCCCTAAAGCCCCTCCTCTCTCTCAGTCCCAGCCCTAACTTCTCTCTCAGTCCCAGCCTCAACCCCAGCCCTAACTTCTCTCTCAGTCCCAGCCTCAACCCCAGCCCTAACTTCTCTCTCAGTTCAGCCTCAGCCCCAGCCTAACTTCTCTCTCAACCCCAGCCCTAACTTCTCTCTCAGTTCCAGCCTCAGCTCCCAGCCTAACTTCTCTCTCAGCCCCAGCCCTAACTTCTCTCTATGTCCCAGCCCTAACTTCTCTCTCAGTCCCAGCCTCAGCCCTAACTTCTATCTCCCCAGCCCTAACTTCTCTCTCAGTCCCAGCCTCAGCCCCAGCCCTAACTTCTCTCTCAGTCCCAGCCTCAGCCCCAGCCCTAACTTCTCTCTCAGTCCCAGCCTCAGTCCCAGCCCTAACTTCTCTCTCAGTCCCAGCCCTCTCTCAGCCCCAGCCCTAACTTCTCTCTCAGTCCCAGCCTCAGCCCCAGCCCTAACTTCTCTCTCAGTCCCAGCCTCAACCACAGCCCTAACTTCTCCCTCAGTCCCAGCCCCTTCTCTCTCAGTCCCAGCCCTAACTTCTCTCTCAGCCCCAGCCCTAACTTCTCTCTCAGTCCCAGCCCTAACTTCTCTCTCAGTCCCAGCCCTAACTTCTCTCTCAGTCCCAGCCCTAACTTCTCTCTCAGTCCCAGCCCTAACTTCTCTCTCAGTCCCAGCCTCAACCCCAGCCCTAACTTCTCTCTCAGTCCCAGCCTCAACCCCAGCCCTAACTTCTCTCTCAGTCCCAGCCCTAACTTCTCTCTCAGCCCCAGCCCTAACTTCTCTCTATGTCCCAGCCCTAACTTCTCTCTCAGTCCCAGCCTCAGCCCCAGCCTAACTTCTCTCTCAGTCCCAGCCTCAACCCCAGCCCTAACTTCTCTCTCAGTCCCAGCCCTAACTTCCTCTCAGTCCCAGCCCTAACTTCTCTCCAGTCCCAGCCCTAACTTCTCTCTCAGTCCCAGCCTCAGCCCCAGCCCTAACTTCTCTCTCAGCCTCCCCAGCCCTAACTTCTCTCTCAGTCCCAGCCTCAGCCCCAGCCCTAACTTCTCTCTCAGTCCCAGCCTCAGCCCCAGCCCTAACTTCCTCTCAGCCCCAGCCTAACTTCTCTCTCAGTCCCAGCCTCAACCCCAGCCCTAACTTCTCTCTCAGTCCCAGCCTCAGCCCCAGCCCTAACTTCTCTCTCAGCCCCAGCCTAACTCTCTCTCAGTCCCAGCCTCAGCCCCAGCCCTAACTTCTCTCAGTCCCAGCCTCAGCCCCAGCCTCAGCCCCAGCCCTAACTTCTCTCTCAGTCCCAGCCCAACCCCAGCCTAACTTCTCTCTCAGTCCCAGCCTCAGTCCCCCCAGCCCCTAACTTCTCCTCTCAGTCCCAGCCTCAGCCCCAGCCTAACTTCTCTCTCAGTCCCAGCCTCAACCCCAGCCCTAACTTCTCTCTCAGTCCCAGCCCTAACTTCTCTCTCAGTCCCAGCCTCAACCCCAGCCTAACTTCTCTCTCAGTCCCAGCCTCAGCCCCAGCCTAACTTCTCTCTCAGTCCCAGCCTCAGCCCCAGCCCTAACTTCTCTCTCAGTCCCAGCCTAACTTCTCTCTCAGTCCCAGCCTCAGCCCCAGCCCTAACTTCTCTCTCAGTCCCAGCCTAACTTCTCTCTCAGTCCCAGCCTCAGCCCCAGTCCCCCTAACTTCTCTCTCTCAGCCTCAACCCCAGCCTAACTCTCTCTCTCAGCCTCAACCCCAGCCCTAACTTCTCTCTCAGTCCCAGCCCTAACTTCTCTCCTCCCAGCCTCAGCCCCAGCCCTAACTTCTCTCTCAGTCCCAGCCTCAACCCCAGCCCTAACTTCTCTCTCAGTCCCAGTCCAGCCTCAGCCCCAGCCCTAACTTCTCTCTCACTTCTCTCTCAGTCCCAGCCTCAGCCCCAGCCCTAACTTCTCTCTCAGTCCCAGCCTCAGCCCCAGCCCTAACTTCTCTCTCTAACTTCTCTCTCAGTCCCAGCCTCAACCCCAGCCTAACTTCTCTCTCAGTCCCAGCCTCAGTCCCAGCCCCTCAGCCCAGCCCTAACTTCTCTCTCAGTCCCAGTCAACCCCAGCCCTAACTTCTCTCCCTCAGCCCCAGCCCTAACTTCTCTCTCAGTCCCAGCCTCAGCCCCAGCCCTAACTTCTCTCTCAGTCCCAGCCTCAGCCCCAGCCCTAACTTCTCTCTCAGTCCCAGCCCTAACTTCTCTCTCAGTCCCAGCCTCAGCCCCAGCCTAACTTCTCTCTCAGTCCCAGCCTCAGCCCCAGCCCTAACTTCTCTCTCAGTCCCAGCCCTAACTTCTCTCAGTCCCCAGCCCCAGCCTAACTTCTCTCTCAGTCCCAGCCTCAGCCCCAGCCCTAACTTCTCTCTCAGCCCCAGCCCTAACTTCTCTCTCAGTCCCAGCCTCAACCCCAGCCCTAACTTCTCTCTCAGTCCCAGCCTCAGCCCCAGCCCTAACTTCTCTCTCAGCCCCAGCCCTAACTTCTCTCTCAGTCCCAGCCTCAGCCCCAGCCCTAACTTCTCTCTCAGTCCCAGCCTCAGCCCCAGCCCTAACTTCTCTCTCAGCCCCAGCCCTAACTTCTCTCTCAGTCCCAGCCTCAGCCCCAGCCTAACTTCTCTCTCAGTCCCAGCCTCCCAGCCCTAACTTCCTCTCAGCCCCAGCCCTAACTTCTCTCTCAGTCCCAGCCTCAGCCCCAGCCTAACTTCTCTCTCAGTCCCAGCCTCAGCCCCAGCCCTAACTTCTCTCTCAGCCCCAGCCTAACTTCTCTCTCAGTCCCAGCCTCAACCCCAGCCCTAACTTCTCTCTCAGTTCAGCCTCCCAGCCCCTTCTCTCTCTGTCCCAGCCCTAACTTCTCTCTCTCAGCCTCAGCCCCAGCCCTAACTTCTCTCTCAGTCCCAGCCTCAGTCCCAGCCCTAACTTCTCTCTCAGTCCCAGCCTCAGCCCCAGCCCTAACTTCTCTCTCAGTCCCAGCCCTAACTTCTCAGTCCCAGCCTCAGCCCCAGCCTAACTTCTCTCTCAGCCCTAACTTCTCTCTCAGTCCCAGCCTCAACCCCAGCCCTAACTTCTCTCTCAGTCCCAGCCTCAGTCCCAGCCCTAACTTCTCTCTCAGTCCCAGTCCCAGCCTAACTTCTCCCAGTCCCAGCCTCACCCCAGCCTAACTTCTCTCTCAGTCCCAGCCTCAGCCCCAGCCTAACTTCTCTTCTCTCTCAGTCCCAGCCTCAGCCCCAGCCCTAACTTCTCTCTCAGTCCCAGCCTCAGTCCCAGCCCTAACTTCTCTCTCCCAGTCCCTAACTTCTCTCTCAGTCCCAGCCCAGCCCCTAACTTCTCTCTCAGTCCCAGCCTCAGCCCCAGCCTAACTTCTCTCTCAGTCTCAGCCCCAGCCCTAACTTCTCTCTCAGTCCCAGCCCTAACTTCTCTCTCAGTCCCAGCCCTAACTTCTCTCTCAGTCCCTAACTTCTCTCTCAGTCCCAGCCCTAACTTCTCTCTCAGTCCCAGCCTCAGCCCCAGCCCTAACTTCTCTCTCAGTCCCAGCCTCAGCCCCCCTAACTTCTCTCTCAGTCCCAGCCTAACTTCTCTCTCAGTCCCAGCCCTAACTTCTCTCTCAGTCCCAGCCTAACTTCTCTCTCAGTCCCAGCCTCAACCCCAGCCTAACTTCTCTCTCAGTCCAGCCCCAGTCCCAGCCTAACTTCTCTCTCAGTCCCAGCCTCAGTCCCAGCCCTTCTCTCTCAGTCCCAGCCTCAGCCCCAGCCCTAACTTCTCTCTCAGCCCCAGCCCTAACTTCTCTCTCAGTCCCAGCCTCAACCCCAGCCCTAACTTCTCTCTCAGTTCCCAGCCAGCCCTAACTTCTCTCTCAGCCCCAGCCCTAACTTCTCTCTAGTCCCAGCCTCAGCCCTAACTTCTCTCTCAGTCCCAGCCTCACCCCAGCCCTAACTTCTCTCTCAGCCCCAGCCCTAACTTCTCTCTCAGTCCCAGCCTCAGCCCCAGCCTAACTTCTCTCTCAGTCCCAGCCTCAGCCCCAGCCTAACTTCTCTCTCAGTCCCAGCCTCAGCCCCAGCCCTAACTTCTCTCTCAGTCCCAGCCTCAACCCCCTCAGTCCCAGCCCTAACTTCTCTCTCAGTCCCAGCCTCAACCCCAGCCCTAACTTCTCTCTCAGCCCCAGCCCTAACTTCTCTCTCAGTCCCAGCCTCAACCACAGCCCTAACTTCTCTCTCAGTCCCAGCCCTAACTTCTCTCTCAGTCCCAGCCCTAACTTCTCTCTCAGCCCAGCCCTAACTTCTCTCTCAGTCCCACCCCTAACTTCTCTCTCAGTCCCAGCCTCAGCCCCAGCCCTAACTTCTCTCTCAGTCCCAGCCTCAACCCCAGCCCTAACTTCTCTCTCAGTCCCAGCCCTAACTTCTCTCTCAGTCCCAGCCCTAACTTCTCTCTCAGTCCCAGCCTCAGCCCCAGCCCTAACTTCTCTCTCAGCCCCAGCCCTAACTTCTCTCTCAGTCCCAGCCTCAGCCCCAGCCCTAACTTCTCTCTCAGTCCCAGCCTCAACCCCAGCCCTAACTTCTCTCTCAGTCCCAGCCTCAGCTCCCAGCCTAACTTCTCTCTCAGTCCCAGCCTCAGCCCCAGCCCTAACTTCTCTCTCAGCTTCAACCCCAGCCCACTTCTCTCTCAACCCCAGCCCTAACTTCTCTCTCAGTCCCAGCCTCCCACCCCAGCCCTAACTTCTCTCTCAGTCCCCCAACCCCCCTAACTTCTCTCTCATGTCCCAGCCTCAGCCCCAGCCCTAACTTCTCTCTCAGTCCCAGCCTCAACCCCAGCCTAACTTCTCTCTCAGCCCCAGCCCTAACTTCTCTCAGTCCCAGCCCCTAACTTCTCTCTCAGTCCCAGCCTCAGCCCCAGCCTAACTTCTCTCTCAGTCCCAGCCTAACTTCTCTCTCAGTCCCAGCCTCAACCCCAGCCCTAACTTCTCTCTCAGTCCCAGCCTCAGCCCCAGCCCTAACTTCTCTCTCAGCCCCAGCCTCAGCCCCAGCCTAACTTCTCTCTCAGTCCCAGCCTCAGCCCCAGCCCTAACTTCTCTCTCTCAGCCCCAGCCCTAACTTCTCTCTCAGTCCCAGCCTCAACCCCAGCCTAACTTCTCTCTCAGTTCCAGCCTCAGCCCCAGCCCTAACTTCCTAACTTCTCTCTCAGTCCCAGCCTCAGCCCCAGCCCTAACTTCTCTCTCAGTTCCAGCCTCAGCCCCAGCCCTAACTCTCTCTCAGCCCCAGCCCTAACTTCTCTCTATGTCCCAGCCTCAGCCCCAGCCATAACTTCTCTCTCAGTCCCAGCCTCAACCCCAGCCCTAACTTCTCTCTCAGCCCCAGCCCTAACTTCTCTCTCAGTCCCAGCCTCAACCCCAGCCCTAACTTCTCTCTCAGTCCCAGCCTAGCCCCAGCCCTCTTCTCTCAGTCCCAGCCTCAGCCCCAGCCATAACTTCTCTCTCAGTCCCAGCCTCACCCCAGCCCTAACTTCTCTCTCAGCCCCAGCCCTAACTTCTCTCTCAGTCCCAGCCTCAGCCCCAGCCCTAACTTCTCTCTCTCTCAGCCCCAGCCCTAACTTCTCTCTCAGTCCCAGCCTCAACCCCAGCCCTAACTTCTCTCTCAGCCCCAGCCCTAGCTTCTCTCTCTCAGTCCCAGCCTCAACCCAGCCCTAACTTCTCTCTCAGTCCCACCCCCTAGCTTCTCTCTCAGTCCCAGCCCTAACTTCTCTCTCAGTCCCAGCCTCAGCCCCAGCCCTAACTTCTCTCTCAGTCCCAGCCTAACCCCAGCTTCCCCAGCCCTAACTTCTCTCTCAGTCCCCCAGCCTAACTTCCCTCTCAGTCAGCCCAGCCCTAACTTCTCTCTCAGTCCCAGCCTCAACCCCAGCCCTAACTTCTCTCTCAGTCCCAGCCTCAACCCCAGCCCTAACTTCTCTCTCAGTCCCAGCCTAACTTCTCTCTCAGCCCCAGCCCTAACTTCTCTCTCAGTCCCAGCCTCAACCCCCTAACTTCTCTCTCAGTCCAGCCCCAGCCTAACTTCTCTCTATGTCCCAGCCTCAGCCCCAGCCCTAACTTCTCTCTCAGTCCCAGCCTCAGCCCCAGCCCTAACTTCTCTCTCAGCCCCAGCCCACTTCTCTCTCAGTCCCAGCCTCAACCCCAGCCCTAACTTCTCTCTCCCAGCCTCCCAGCCCTAACTTCTCTCTCTGTCCCAGCCTAACTTCTCTCTCAGTCCCAGCCTCAACCCCAGCCCTAACTTCTCTCTCAGGTCCCAGCCTCAGCCCCAGCCCTAACTTCTCTCTCAGCCCCAGCCTAACTTCTCTCTCAGTCCCAGCCTCAACCCCAGCCTAACTTCTCTCTCAGTCCCAGCCTCAACCCCAGCCCTAACTTCTCTCTCAGTCCCAGCCCTAACTTCTCTCTCAGTCCCAGCCTCAACCCCAGCCCTAACTTCTCTCTCAGTCCCAGCCCTAACTTCTCTCTCAGTCCCAGCCTCAGTCCCAGCCTCAGCCCCAGCCCTAACTTCTCTCTCAGTCCCAGCCTCAGTCCCAGCCCCTTCTCTCTCAGTCCCAGCCCTAACTTCTCTCTCAGTCCCAGCCTCAGCCCCAGCCCTAACTTCTCTCTCAGTCCCAGCCTCAGCTTCTCTCTCAGCCCCAGCCCTAACTTCTCTCTATGTCCCAGCCTCAGCCCCAGCCTAACTTCTCTCTCAGTCCCAGCCTCAACCCCCCTAACTTCTCTCTCAGCCCCAGCCCTAACTTCTCTCTCAGTCCCAGCCTCAGCCCCAGCCTAACTTCTCTCTCAGTCCCAGCCTCAGCCCCAGCCCTAACTTCTCTCTCAGTCCCAGCCTCAACCCCTTCTCTCTCAGTCCCAGCCTCAGCCCCAGCCCTAACTTCTCTCTCAGTCCCAGCCCAGCCCCAGCCCTAACTTCTCTCTCAGTCCCAGCCCTAACTTCTCTCTCAGTCCCAGCCTCAGCCCCAGCCTAACTTCTCTCTCAGTCCCAGCCTCAGCCCCAGCCCTAACTTCTCTCTCAGCCCCAGCCCTAACTTCTCTCTCAGTCCCAGCCTCAGCCCCAGCCCTAACTTCTCTCTCAGTCCCAGCCTCAACCCCAGCCTAACTTCTCTCTCAGCCCCAGCCCTAACTTCTCTCTCATGTCCCAGCCCAGCCTCAGTCCCCCTAACTTCTCTCTCAGTCCCAGCCTCAGCCCCAGCCCTAACTTCTCTCTCAGCCCCAGCCTAACTTCTCTCTCAGTCCCAGCCTCAACCCCAGCCCTAACTTCTCTCTCTGTCCCAGCCTCAGCCCCAGCCTAACTTCTCTCTCAGTCCCAGCCTCAGCCCCAGCCCTAACTTCTCTCTCAGTCCCAGCCTCAACCCCAGCCCTAACTTCTCCTCAGCCCCAGCCTAACTTCTCTCTCAGTCCCAGCCTCAACCCCAGCCCTAACTTCTCTCTCTCCCAGTCTCCTCAGTCCCAGCCCTAACTTCTCTCTCAGTCCCAGCCTCACCCCAGCCCTAACTTCTCTCTCAGCCCCAGCCTAACTTCTCTCTCAGTCCCAGCCTCAGCCCCAGCCCTAACTTCTCTCTCAGTCCCAGCCTAACTTCTCTCAGTCAGTCCTAACTTCTCTCTCAGCCCCAGCCTTCTCTCTCAGTCCCAGCCTCAGCCCCAGCCCTAACTTCTCTCTCAGTCCCAGCCTCAGCCCCAGCCCTAACTTCTCTCTCAGCCTCCCAGCTTCTCTCTCAGTCCCAGCCTCAACCCCAGCCCTAACTTCTCTCTCAGTCCCAGCCCTAACTTCTCTCTCAGTCCCAGCCTCAGCCCCAGCCCTAACTTCTCTCTCAGCCCCAGCCCTAACTTCTCTCTCAGTCCCAGCCTCAGCCCCAGCCTAACTTCTCTCTCAGTCCCAGCCCTAACTTCTCTCTCAGTCCCAGCCCTAACTTCTCTCTCAGTCCCAGCCTCAACCCCAGCCCTAACTTCTCTCTCAGTCCCAGCCTCAGTCCCAGCCCAGCCCTAACTTCTCTCTCAGTCCCAGCCTCAGCCCCAGCCCTAACTTCTCTCTCAGTCCCAGCCTCAACCCCAGCCCTAACTTCTCTCTCAGTCCCAGCCCTAACTTCTCTCTCAGTCCCAGCCTCCCCAGCCCTAACTTCTCTCTCAGTCCCAGCCCTAACTTCTCTCTCAGTCCCAGCCTCAACCCCAGCCCTAACTTCTCTCTCAGTCCCAGCCTCTCTCTCAGTCCCCCAGCCCTAACTTCTCTCTCAGTCCCAGCCTCAGCCCCAGCCTAACTTCTCTCTCAGTCCCAGCCTCAGCCCCAGCCCTAACTTCTCTCTCTCCCAGCCCCAGCCCTACTTCCCCAGCCCTAACTTCTCTCTCAGTCCCAGCCCTAACTTCTCTCTCAGTCCCAGCCTCAACCCCAGCCCTAACTTCTCTCTCAGGTCCCAGCCTCAGTCCTCAGCCCCAGCCCTAACTTCTCTCTCCCAGCCTCAGCCCCAGCCCTAACTTCTCTCTCAGTCCCAGCCTCAACCCCAGCCCTAACTTCTCTCTCAGTCCCAGCCTCAACCCCAGCCCTAACTTCTCTCTCAGTCCCAGCCCAGCCCCAGCCCTAACTTCTCTCTCAGCCCCAGCCCTAACTTCTCTCTCAGTCCCAGCCTCAGCCCCAGCCTAACTTCTCTCTCAGTCCCAGCCTCAGCCCCAGCCCTAACTTCTCTCTCAGCCCCAGCCCTAACTTCTCTCCTCAACCCCAGCCTAACTTCTCTCTCAGTCCCAGCCTCAGCCCCAGCCCCAACTTCTCTCTCAGTCCCAGCCCTAACTTCTCTCTCAGTCCCAGCCTCAGCCCCAGCCTAACTTCTCTCTCAGTCCCAGCCCTAACTTCTCTCTCAGTCCCAGCCTCAGCCCCAGCCTAACTTCTCTCCAGCCAGCCTCAGCCCCAGCCTAACTTCTCTCTCAGTCCCAGCCCTAACTTCTCTCTCAGTCCCAGCCTCAGCCCCAGCCCTAACTTCTCTCTCAGTCCCAGCCTCAACCCCAGCCCTAACTTCTCTCTCAGCCCCAGCCCTAACTTCTCTCTCAGTCCCAGCCTCAACCCCAGCCCTAACTTCTCTCTCAGTCCCAACTTCTCTCCTCCCAGCCTCAGCCCCAGCCTAACTTCTCTCTCAGTCCCAGCCTCAGTCCCAGCCCTAACTTCTCTCTCAGTCCCAGCCTCAACTTCTCTCTCAGTCCCAGCCTCAGCCCCAGCCCTAACTTCTCTCTCAGTCCCAGCCTCAGCCCCAGCCTAACTTCTCTCTCAGTCCCAGCCCTAACTTCTCTCTCAGTCCCAGCCTCAACCCCAGCCCTAACTTCTCTCTCAGTCCCAGCCTCAGCCCCAGCCCTAACTTCTCTCTCAGTCCCAGCCTCAGCCCCAGCCCTAACTTCTCTCTCAGTCCCAGTCCCACTTCTCCTCAGCCCAGCCCTAACTTCTCTCTCTCAGCCCTAGCTTTCTCTCAGCCCCAGCCCTCCCTCTCAGCCCTAACTTCTCTCTCAGTCCCAGCCTCAACCCCAGCCCTAACTTCTCTCTCAGTCCCAGCCTCAGCCCCCTAGTCCCAGCCTCCAACCCCCTAACTTCTCTCTCAGCCCCAGCCCTAACTTCTCTCTCAGTCCCAGCCTCAACCCCAGCCCTAACTTCTCTCTCAGTCAGCCCCAGCCCTAACTTCTCTCTCAGTCCCAGCCTCACCCCAGCCCTAACTTCTCTCTCAGTCCCAGCCTCAGCCCCAGCCCTAACTTCTCTCCAGCCCCAGCCCTAACTCTCTCTCAGTCCCAGCCTCAACCCCAGCCCTAACTTCTCTCTCAGTCCCAGCCTCAACCCCAGCCCTAACTTCTCTCTCAGCCCCAGCCTAACTTCTCTCTCAGTCCCAGCCTCAGCCCCAGCCTAACTTCTCTCTCAGTCCCAGCCCTAACTTCTCTCCTCAGCCCCAGCCCTAACTTCTCTCTCAGTCCCAGCCTCAACCCCAGCCCTAACTTCTCTCTCAGTCCCAGTCCCAGCCTCAGCCCCAGCCTCTAACTTCTCTCTCAGTCCCAGCCCTAACTTCTCTCTCAGCCCAGCCCTAACTTCTCTCTCAGTCCCAGCCTCAACCCCAGCCCTAACTTCTCTCTCAGTCCCAGCCTCAACCCCAGCCCTAACTTCTCTCTCAGTCCCAGCCCTAACTTCTCTCTCAGTCCCAGCCCCAGCCCCAGCCCTAACTTCTCTCTCAGCCCCAGCCCTAACTTCTCTCTCAGTCCCAGCCTCAGCCCCAGCCCACTTCTCTCTCTAAGCCCCAGCCTCAGCCCCAGCCCTAACTTCTCTCTCAGTCCCAGCCTCAGCCCCAGCCTAACTTCTCTCTCAGTCCCAGCCTCAACCCCAGCCCTAACTTCTCTCTCAGCCCCAGCCCTAACTTCTCTCTCAGTCCCAGCCTCAGCCCCAGCCCTAACTTCTCTCTCAGTCCCAGCCTCAGTCCCAGCCCCAGCCCTAACTTCTCTCTCAGTCCCAGCCTCTTCTCCTCAGTCCCAGCCCCTAACTTCTCTCTCAGCCCCAGCCCTAACTTCTCTCTCAGTCCCAGCCTCAACCCCAGCCCTAACCTTCTCTCTCAGTCCCAGCCTCAGCCCCAGCCCTAACTTCTCTCTCAGCCCCAGCCTAACTTCTCTCTCAGTCCCAGCCTCAGCCCCAGCCCTAACTTCTCTCTCAGTCCCAGCCTCAGCCCCAGCCCTAACTTCTCTCTCAGTCCCAGCCTCAGTTCCATTCTTCTCTCTCCCAGCCTCAACCCCAGCCCTAACTTCTCTCTCAGTCCCAGCCTCAGCCCCAGCCCTAACTTCTCTCTCAGTCCCAGCCTCAGCCCCAGCCTCTAACTTCTCTCTCAGTCCCAGCCTCAACCCCAGCCCTAACTTCTCTCTCAGCCCCAGCCTAACTTCTCTCTCAGTCCCAGCCTCAACCCCAGCCCTAACTTCTCTCTCAGTCCCAGCCTAACTTCTCTCTCAGTCCCAGCCTCAGCCCCAGCCTAACTTCTCTCTCAGTCCCAGCCTCAACCCCAGCCCTAACTTCTCTCTCAGCCCCAGCCTCAGCCCCAACTTCTCTCAGTCCCAGCCTCAACCCCAGCCCTAACTTCTCTCTCAGTCCCAGCCCTAACTTCTCTCTCTGTCCCAGCCCTAACTTCTCTCTCAGTCCCAGCCTCACCCCAGCCCTAACTTCTCTCTCAGTCCCAGCCTCAGTCCCAGCCTCAGTCCCAGCCTAACTTCTCTCTCAGTCCCAGCCTCAACCCCAGCCCTAACTTCTCTCTCAGTCCCAGCCTAACTTCCCTCTCAGTCCCAGCCTCAGCCCCAGCCCTAACTTCTCTCTCAGTTCCAGCCTCAGCCCCAGCCCTAACTTCTCTCTCAGCCCCAGCCCTAACTTCTCTCTATGTCCCAGCCTCAGCCCCAGCCTAACTTCTCTCTCAGTCCCAGCCTCCCAGCCCTCAACTTCTCCTCAGCCCCAGCCCTAACTTCTCTCTCAGTCCCAGCCTCAGCCCCAGCCCTAACTTCTCTCTCAGTCCCAGCCTCAGCCCCAGCCTAACTTCTCTCTCAGTCCCAGCCTCAGCCCCAGCCCTAACTTCTCTCTCAGCCCCAGCCCTAACTTCTCTCTCAGTCCCAGCCTCAACCCCAGCCCTAACTTCTCTCTCAGTCCCAGCCCTAACTTCTCTCTCTGTCCCAGCCCTAACTTCTCTCTCAGTCCCAGCCTCAGCCCCAGCCTAACTTCTCTCTCAGTCCCAGCCTCAGTCCCAGCCTCAGCCCCAGCCCTAACTTCTCTCTCAGTCCCAGCCTCAACCCCAGCCCTAACTTCTCTCTCAGCCCCAGCCTAACTTCTCTCTCAGTCCCAGCCTCAAGCCCCAGCCTAACTTCTCTCTCAGTCCCAGCCTCAACCCCAGCCTAACTTCTCTCTCTCCCAGCCTAACTTCTCTCTCAGTCCCAGCCTCAGCCCCAGCCCTAACTTCTCTCTCAGTCCCAGCCTCTGCCCCAGCCTAACTTCTCTCTCAGTCCCAGCCTCAGCCCCAGCCCTAACTTCTCTCTCAGTCCCAGCCTCAGCCCCAGCCCTAACTTCTCTCTCAGTCCCAGCCTCAACCCCAGCCTAACTTCTCTCTCAGTCCCAGCCCTAACTTCTCTCTCAGTCCCAGCCCTAACTTCTCTCTCAGTCCCAGCCTCAGCCCCAGCCCTAACTTCTCTCTCAGGTCCAGCCTCAGTCCCAGCCCTAACTCTCTCTCTCAGCCCCAGTCCTAACTTCTCTCTCAGTCCCAGCCTCAGCCCCAGCCCTAACTTCTCTCTCAGTCCCAGCCTCAACCCCAGCCCTAACTTCTCTCTCAGTCCCAGACTCAGCCCCAGCCCTAACTTCTCTCTCAGTCCCAGCCTCCCAGCCCTAACTTCTCTCTCAGCCCCAGCCCCTTCTCTCTCAGTCCCAGCCTCAACCCCAGCCTAACTTCTCTCTCAGTCCCAGCCTCAGCCCCAGCCCTAACTTCTCTCTCAGCCCCAGCCCTAACCCTCTCTCTATGTCCCAGCCTCAGCCCCAGCCATAACTTCTCTCTCAGTCCCAGCCTCAACCCCAGCCCTAACTTCTCTCTCAGTCCCAGCCCTAACTTCTCTCTCAGTCCCAGCCTCAACCCCAGCCCTAACTTCTCTCTCAGCCTCAGCCCTAACTTCTCTCTCAGTCCCAGCCTCAACCCCAGCCCTAACTTCTCTCTCAGTTCCAGCCTCAGCCCCAGCCCTAACTTCTCTCTCAGCCCCAGCCTAACTTCTCTCTATGTCCCAGCCTCAGCCCCAGCCACTTCTCTCTCTCTCTCAGTCCCAGCCTCAACCCCAGCCCTAACTTCTCTCTCAGCCCCAGCCTAACTTCTCTCTCAGTCCCAGCCTCAGCCCCCAGCCCTAACTTCTCTCTCAGCCCCAGCCCTAACTTCTCTCTCAGTCCCAGCCTCAACCCCAGCCCTAACTTCTCTCTCAGTTCCAGCCTCAGCCCCAGCCCTAACTTCTCTCTCAGCCCCAGCCCTAACTTCTCTCTATGTCCCAGCCTCAGCCCCAGCCATAACTTCTCTCTCAGTCCCAGCCTCAACCCCAGCCCTAACTTCTCTCTCAGCCCCAGCCCTAACTTCTCTCTCAGTCCCAGCCTCAACCCCAGCCCTAACTTCTCTCTCAGTCCCAGCCCTAACTTCTCTCTCAGTCCCAGCCTCAACCCCAGCCCTAACTTCTCTCTCAGTTCCAGCCTCAGCCCCAGCCCTAACTTCTCTCTCAGCCCCAGCCCTAACTTCTCTCTCAGTCCCAGCCTCAACCCCAGCCCTAACTTCTCTCTCAGTTCCAGCCTCAGCCCCAGCCCTAACTTCTCTCTCAGCCCCAGCCCTAACTTCTCTCTATGTCCCAGCCTCAGCCCCAGCCTAACTTCTCTCTCAGTCCCAGCCCTAACTTCTCTCTCAGTCCCAGCCCCAGCCCTAACTTCTCTCTCAGTCCCAGCCCTAACTTCCCTCTCAGTCCCAGCCCTAACTTCTCTCTCAGTCCCAGTCCTAACTTCTCTCTCAGTTCCAGCCTCCCAGCCCTAACTTCTCTCTCAGTCCCCCCAGCCCTAACTTCTCTCTATGTCCCAGCCTCAGCCCCAGCCATAACTTCTCTCTCAGTCCCAGCCTCAACCCCAGCCCTAACTTCTCTCTCAGCCCCAGCCCTAACTTCTCTCTCAGTCCCCAGCCCTAACTTCTCTCTCAGTCCCAGCCCTAACTTCTCTCTCAGTCCCAGCCTCAACCCCAGCCTAACTTCTCTCTCAGTCCCAGCCTCAACCCCAGCCCTAACTTCTCTCTCAGTTCCCAGCCTCAGCTACAGCCCTAACTTCTCTCTCAGCCCCAGCCCTAACTTCTCTCTCAGTCCCAGCCTCAACCCCAGCCCTAACTTCTCTCTCATTTCCAGCCTCAGCCCCAGCCCTAACTTCTCTCTCAGCCCAGCCCTAACTTCTCTCTATGTCCCAGCCTCAGCCCCAGCCTAACTTCTCTCTCAGTCCCAGCCTCAACCCCAGCCCTAACTTCTCTCCCAGCCCCAGCCCTAACTTCTCTCTCAGTCCCAGCCTCAACCCCAGCCCTAACTTCTCTCTCAGTCCCAGCCCTAACTTCTCTCTCAGTCCCAGCCTCAACCCCAGCCCTAACTTCTCTCTCAGTCCCAGCCCTAACTTCTCTCTCTGTCCCAGCCCTAACTTCTCTCTCAGTCCCAGCCTCAACCCCAGCCCTAACTTCTCTCTCAGTCCCAGCCTCAGTCCCAGCCTCAGCCCCAGCCCTAACTTCTCTCTCAGTCCCAGCCTCAACCCCAGCCCTAACTTCTCTCTCAGCCCCAGCCCTAACTTCTCTCTCAGTCCCAGCCTCAACCCCAGCCCTAACTTCTCTCTCAGCCCCAGCCCTAACTTCTCTCTCAGTCCCAGCCTCAACCCAGCCCTAACTTCTCTCTCAGCCCCAGCCCTAACTTCTCTCTCAGTCCCAGCCTCAACCCCAGCCCTAACTTCTCTCTCAGTCCCAGCCCTAACTTCTCTCTCAGTCCCAGCCCTAACTTCTCTCTCAGTCCCAGCCTCAACCCCAGCCCTAACTTCTCTCTCAGTCCCAGCCTCAGTCCCAGCCTCAGCCCCAGCCCTAACTTCTCTCTCAGTCCCAGCCTCAACCCCAGCCCTAACTTCTCTCTCAGTCCCAGCCCTAACTTCTCTCTCAGTCCCAGCCCTAACTTCTCTCTCAGTCCCAGCCTCAACCCCAGCCCTAACTTCTCTCTCAGGTCAGCCTCAGTCCCAGCCCTAACTTCTCTCTCAGCCCCAGTCCTAACTTCTCTCTCAGTCCCAGCCTCACCCCAGCCCTAACTTCTCTCGCAGTCCCAGCCTCAGCCCCAGCCCTAACTTCTCTCTCAGTCCCAGACTCAACCCCAGTCCCCCTAACTTCTCTCTCAGTTCCAGCCTCAGCCCCAGCCCTAACTTCTCTCTCAGCCCCAGCCTAACTTCTCTCTCAGTCCCAGCCTCAACCCCAGCCCTAACTTCTCTCTCAGTTCCAGCCTCAGCCCCAGCCCTAACTTCTCTCTCAGCCCCAGCCCTAACTTCTCTCTATGTCCCAGCCTCAGCCCCAGCCATAACTTCTCTCTCAGTCCCAGCCTCAACCCCAGCCCTAACTTCTCTCTCAGGCCCAGCCTAACTTCTCTCTCAGTCCCAGCCTCACCCCAGCCCTAACTTCTCTCTCAGCCCCAGCCCTAACTTCTCTCTCTGTCCCAGCCTCAGTCCCAGCCCTAACGTCTCTCTCTGTCCCAGCCTCAGCCCCAGCCCTAACTTCTCTCTCAGCCCCAGCCCTAACTTCTCTCTATGTCCCAGCCTCAGCCCCAGCCATAACTTCTCTCTCAGTCCCAGCCTCAACCCCAGCCCTAACTTCTCTCTCAGCCCCAGCCCTAACTTCTCTCTCAGTCCCAGCCTCAACCCCAGCCCTAACTTCTCTCTCAGTCCCAGCCTAACTTCTCTCTCAGTCCCAGCCTCAACCCCAGCCCTAACTTCTCTCTCAGTCCCAGCCTCAGCCCCAGCCCTAACTTCTCTCTCAGCCCCAGCCCTAACTTCTCTCTATGTCCCAGCCTCAGCCCCAGCCATAACTTCTCTCTCAGTCCCAGCCTCAACCCCAGCCCTAACTTCTCTCTCAGCCCCAGCCCTAACTTCTCTCTCAGTCCCAGCCTCAGCCCCAGCCCTAACTTCTCTCTCAGCCCCAGCCTTCTTCTCTCTCAGTCCCAGCCTCAACCCCAGCCCTAACTTCTCTCTCAGTTCAGCCTCAGCCCCAGCCCTAACTTCTCTCTCAGCCCCAGCCCTAACTTCTCTCTCAGTCCCAGCCTCAACCCCAGCCCTAACTTCTCTCTCAGTTCCAGCCTCAGCCCCAGCCCTAACTTCTCTCTCAGCCCCAGCCCTAACTTCTCTCTATGTCCCAGCCTCAGCCCCAGCCATAACTTCTCTCTCTCAGCCCCAGCCCTAACTTCTCTCTCAGTCCCAGCCTCAACCCCAGCCCTAACTTCTCTCTCAGTCCCAGCCCTAACTTCTCTCTCAGTCCCAGCCCTAACTTCTCTCTCAGTCCCAGTCCTAACTTCTCTCTCAGTTCCAGCCTCAGCCCCAGCCCTAACTTCTCTCTCAGCCCCAGCCCTAACTTCTCTCTATGTCCCAGCCTCAGCCCCAGCCATAACTTCTCTCTCAGTCCCAGCCTCAGCCCCAGCCCTAACTTCTCTCTCAGCCCCAGCCCTAACTTCTCTCTCAGCCCCAGCCCTAACTTCTCTCTCAGTCCCAGCCTAACTTCTCTCTCAGTCCCAGCCTCAACCCCAGCCCTAACTTCTCTCTCAGTCCCAGCCTCAACCCCAGCCCTAACTTCTCTCTCAGTTCCAGCCTCAGCTACAGCCCTAACTTCTCTCTCAGCCCCAGCCCTAACTTCTCTCTCAGTCCCAGCCTCAACCCCAGCCTAACTTTGCTCTCATTTCCAGCCTCAGCCCCAGCCCTAACTCTCTCTCTCAGCCCAGCCCTAACTTCTCTCTATGTCCCAGCCTCAGCCCCAGCCATAACTTCTCTCTCAGTCCCAGCCTCAGCCCCAGCCCTAACTTCTCTCTCAGCCCCAGCCCTAACTTCTCTCTCAGTCCCAGCCTCAACCCCAGCCCTAACTTCTCTCTCAGTTCCAGCCGTAGCCCCAGCCCTAACTTCTCTCTCAGCCCCAGCCTAACTTCTCTCTATGTCCCAGCCTCAAGCCCCAGCCCCTAACTTCTCTCTCAGTCCCAGCCTCAACCCCAGCCCTAACTTCTCTCTCAGTCCCAGCCTCAACCCCAGCCCTAACTTCTCTCTCAGTCCCAGCCTCAACCCCAGCCCTAACTTCTCTCTCAGTTCCAGCCTTAGCCCCAGCCCTAACTTCTCTCTCAGCCTCAGCCCTAACTTCTCTCTATGTCCCAGCCTCAACCCCAGCCCTAACTTCTCTCTCAGTCCCAGCCTCAACCCCAGCCCTAACTTCTCTCTCAGTCCCAGCCTCAACCCCAGCCATAACTTCTCTCTCAGTCCCAGCCTCAGCCCCAGCCTAACTTCTCTCTCAGCCCCAGCCTAACTTCTCTCTCAGTCCCAGCCTCAGCCCCAGCCCTAACTTCTCTCTCAGTTCCCAGCCTCAGCCCCAGCCCTAACTTCTCTCTCAGCCCCAGCCCTAACTTCTCTCTATGTCCCAGCCTCAGCCCCAGCCATAACTTCTCTCTCAGTCCCAGCCTCAACCCCAGCCCTAACTCTCTCTCAGTTCAGCCTCAGCCCCAGCCCTAACTTCTCTCTCAGCCCCAGCCCTAACTTCTCTCAGTCCCAGCCCCATAACTTCTCTCTCAGTCCCAGCCTCAACCCCAGCCCTAACTTCTCTCTCAGCCCCAGCCCTAACTTCTCTCTCAGTCCCAGCCTCAACCCCAGCCCTAACTTCTCTCTCAGTCCCAGCCTAACTTCTCTCTCAGTCCCAGCCTCAGCCCCCCTAACTTCTCTCTCAGTCCCAGCCTCAACCCCAGCCCTAACTTCTCTCTCAGTTCAGCCTCAGCCCCAGCCCTAACTTCTCTCTCAGCCCCAGCCCTAACTTCTCTCTCAGTCCCAGCCTCAACCCCAGCCCTAACTTCTCTCTCAGTTCCAGCCTCAGCCCCAGCCCTAACCTCTCTCTCAGCCCCAGCCCTAACTTCTCTCTATGTCCCAGCCTTAGCCCCAGCCATAACTTCTCTCTCAGTCCCAGCCTCAACCCCAGCCCTAACTTCTCTCTCAGCCCCAGCCCTAACTTCTCTCTCAGTCCCAGCCTCAACCCCAGCCCTAACTTCTCTCTCAGTCCCAGCCCTAACTTCTCTCTCAGTCCCAGCCTCAACCCCAGCCCTAACTTCTCTCTCAGTCCCAGCCTCAACCCCAGCCCTAACTTCTCTCTCAGTTCCAGCCTCAGCCCCAGCCCTAACTTCTCTCTCAGCCCCAGCCCTAACTTCTCTCTCAGTCCCAGCCTCAACCCCAGCCCTAACTTCTCTCTCAGTTCCAGCCTCAGCCCCAGCCCTAACTTCTCTCTCAGCCCCAGCCCTAACTTCTCTCTATGTCCCAGCCTCAGCCCCAGCCATAACTTCTCTCTCAGTCCCAGCCTCAACCCCAGCCCTAACTTCTCTCTCAGCCCCAGCCCTAACTTCTCTCTCAGTCCCAGCCTCAACCCCAGCCCTAACTTCTCTCTCAGTCCCAGCCTCAGCCCCAGCCCTAACTTCTCTCTATGTCCCAGCCTCAGCCCCAGCCATAACTTCTCTCTCAGTCCCAGCCTCAACCCCAGCCCTAACTTCTCTCTCAGCCCCAGCCCTAACTTCTCTCTCAGTCCCAGCCTCAACCCCAGCCCTAACTTCTCTCTCAGTCCCAGCCTCAGCCCCAGCCCTAACTTCTCTCTCAGTCCCAGCCTCAACCCCAGCCCTAACTTCTCTCTCAGCCCCAGCCCTAACTTCTCTCTCAGTCCCAGCCTCAACCCCAGCCCTAACTTCTCTCTCAGTCCCAGCCCTAACTTCTCTCTCTGTCCCAGCCCTAACTTCTCTCTCAGTCCCAGCCTCAACCCCAGCCCTAACTTCTCTCTCAGTCCCAGCCTCAGTCCCAGCCTCAGCCCCAGCCCTAACTTCTCTCTCAGTCCCAGCCTCAACCCCAGCCCTAACTTCTCTCTCAGCCCCAGCCCTAACTTCTCTCTCAGTCCCAGCCTCAACCACAGCCCTAACTTCTCTCTCAGTCCCAGCCCTAACTTCTCTCTGAGCCCCAGCCCTAACTTCTCTCTATGTCCCAGCCTCAGCCCCAGCCATAACTTCTCTCTCAGTCCCAGCCTCAACCCCAGCCCTAACTTCTCTCTCAGTCCCAGCCCTAACTTCTCTCTCAGTCCCAGCCCTAACTTCTCTCTCAGTCCCAGCCTCAGCCCCAGCCTAACTTCCCTCTCAGTCCCAGCCTCAACCCCAGCCCTAACTTCTCTCTCAGCCCCAGCCCTAACTTCTCTCTCAGTCCCAGCCTCAACCCCAGCCCTAACTTCTCTCTCAGTCCCAGCCCTAACTTCTCTCTCTGTCCCAGCCCTAACTTCTCTCTCAGTCCCAGCCTCAACCCCAGCCCTAACTTCTCTCTCAGTCCCAGCCTCAGTCCCAGCCTCAGCCCCAGCCCTAACTTCTCTCTCAGTCCCAGCCTCAACCCCAGCCCTAACTTCTCTCTCAGTCCCAGCCCTAACTTCTCTCTCAGTCCCAGCCCTAACTTCTCTCTCAGTCCCAGCCTCAACCCCAGCCCTAACTTCTCTCTCAGGTCCCAGCCTCAGTCCCAGCCCTAACTTCTCTCTCAGCCCCAGTCCTAACTTCTCTCTCAGTCCCAGCCTCAACCCCAGCCCTAACTTCTCTCTCAGTCCCAGCCTCAACCCCAGCCCTAACTTCTCTCTCAGTCCCAGCCTCAACCCCAGCCCTAACTTCTCTCTCAGTTCCAGCCTCAGCCCCAGCCCTAACTTCTCTCTCAGCCCCAGCCCTAACTTCTCTCTCAGTCCCAGCCTCAACCCCAGCCCTAACTTCTCTCTCAGTTCCAGCCTCAGCCCCAGCCCTAACTTCTCTCTCAGCCCCAGCCCTAACTTCTCTCTATGTCCCAGCCTCAGCCCCAGCCATAACTTCTCTCTCAGTCCCAGCCTCAACCCCAGCCCTAACTTCTCTCTCAGCCCCAGCCCTAACTTCTCTCTCAGTCCCAGCCTCAACCCCAGCCCTAACTTCTCTCTCAGCCTCAGCCCTAACTTCTCTCTCAGTCCCAGCCTCAACCCCAGCCCTAACTTCTCTCAGTTCCAGCCTCAGCCCCAGCCTAACTTCTCTCTCAGCCCCAGCCCTAACTTCTCTCTATGTCCCAGCCTCAGCCCCAGCCATAACTTCTCTCTCAGTCCCAGCCTCAACCCCAGCCCTAACTTCTCTCTCAGCCCCAGCCCTAACTTCTCTCTCAGTCCCAGCCTCAACCCCAGCCCTAACTTCTCTCTCAGTCCCAGCCCTAACTTCTCTCTCAGTCCCAGCCTCAACCCCAGCCCTAACTTCTCTCTCAGTTCCAGCCTCAGCCCCAGCTTCTCTCTCAGCCCCAGCCCTAACTTCTCTCTATGTCCCAGCCTCAGCCCCAGCCCTAACTTCTCTCTCAGTCCCAGCCTCAACCCCAGCCCTAACTTCTCTCTCAGCCCCAGCCCTAACTTCTCTCTCAGTCCCAGCCTCAACCCCAGCCCTAACTTCTCTCTCAGCCCCAGCCCTAACTTCTCTCTCAGTCCCAGCCTCAACCCCAGCCCTAACTTCTCTCTCAGTTCCAGCCTCAGCCCCAGCCCTAACTTCTCTCTCAGCCCCAGCCCTAACTTCTCTCTCAGTCCCAGTCTCAACCCCAGCCCTAACTTCTCTCTCAGCCCCAGCCCTAACTTCTCTCTATGTCCCAGCCTCAGCCCCAGCCATAACTTCTCTCTCAGCCCCAGCCCTAACTTCTCTCTCAGTCCCAGCCTCAACCCCAGCCCTAACTTCTCTCTCAGCCCCAGCCTAACTTCCTCTCAGTCCCAGCCCTAACTTCTCTCTCAGTCCCAGTCCTAACTTCTCTCTCAGTTCCAGCCCAGCCTCCCTTCTCTCTCAGCCCCAGCCCTAACTTCTCTCTATGTCCCAGCCTCAGCCCCAGCCATAACTTCTCTCTCAGTCCCAGCCTCAACCCCAGCCCTAACTTCTCTCTCAGCCCCAGCCCTAACTTCTCTCTCAGTCCCAGCCTCAACCCCAGCCCTAACTTCTCTCTCAGTCCCAGCCCTAACTTCTCTCTCAGTCCCAGCCTCAACCCCAGCCCTAACTTCTCTCTCAGTCCCAGCCTCAACCCCAGCCCTAACTTCTCTCTCAGTTCCAGCCTCAGCTACAGCCCTAACTTCTCTCTCAGCCCCAGCCCTAACTTCTCTCTCAGTCCCAGCCTCAACCCCAGCCCTAACTTCGCTCTCATTTCCAGCCTCAGCCCCAGCCCTAACTTCTCTCTCAGTCCCAGCCCTAACTTCTCTCTAGTCCCAGCCTCAGCCCCAGCCTAACTTCTCTCTCAGTCCCAGCCTCAACCCCAGCCCGAACTTCTCTCTCAGCCCCAGCCCTAACTTCTCTCTCAGTCCCAGCCTCAGCCCCAGCCCTAACTTCTCTCTATGTCCCAGCCTCAGCCCCAGCCATAACTTCTCTCTCAGTCCCAGCCTCAACCCCAGCCCTAACTTCTCTCTCAGCCCCAGCCCTAACTTCTCTCTCAGTCCCAGCCTCAACCCCAGCCCTAACTTCTCTCTCAGTCCCAGCCTCAGCCCCAGCCCTAACTTCTCTCTCAGTCCCAGCCTCAACCCCAGCCCTAACTTCTCTCTCAGCCCCAGCCCTAACTTCTCTCTCAGTCCCAGCCTCAACCACAGCCCTAACTTCTCTCTCAGCACAGCCCTAACTTCTCTCTCAGTCCCACTCCTAACTTCTCTCTCAGTCCCAGCCTCAGCCCCAGCCCTAACTTCTCTCTCAGTCCCAGCTTCAACCCCAGCCCTAACTTCTCTCTCAGTCCCAGCCCTAACTTCCCTCTCAGTCCCAGCCCTAACTTCTCTCTCAGTCCCAGCCCTAACTTCTCTCTCAGTCCCAGCCTCAACCCCAGCCCTAACTTCTCTCTCAGCACAGCCCTAACTTCTCTCTCAGTCCCACTCCTAACTTCTCTCTCAGTCCCAGCCTCAGCCCCAGCCCTAACTTCTCTCTCAGTCCCAGCCTCAACCCCAGCCCTAACTTCTCTCTCAGTCCCAGCCCTAACTTCTCTCTCAGTCCCAGCCCTAACTTCTCTCTCAGTCCCAGCCCTAACTTCTCTCTCAGTCCCAGCCTGGCTGCCTCTCTTTCAGCATCAGCCTCAGTATCAGCTTCCGCCTCAGCCTCAGCCTTCCATCCTGATACAGAGAGGAGAAGGAGGAGAGGATATGCTAATCCTCAGATTGTACATGAACCATGGAGATGTCTGACTGTCTTGTACATATAATCCTATGTATTCGCCAAAGTGGCAACCTTAGCATCTAACACTCAGTAATAAGCAATGGAAAGATAAAAGGTGGGTTATGCATTACAGAATAATAACAACAATCATTTGATGTCAATTCCTTTTTTTCAATGCATAAAATGAACGCATTATATATGCAACAACATGTTGCTCTATTGATATATGGGCATTGTAGACGAGACGACGTGTGAATTCTATCTTTTTTTCCCAAAGAGAAGAAAGTCATAATTTTCCGTTCCTGCCAGCAGGTGGCAATAAAACCCCACTGTGCTAATCAGGCTTTACCAACGGGAGAGAATTCACTATGTGACTCACTGACTAACAGTGGAGATAAATAGGAAGAGACCGTCTAGTCAACAGACTGAGAATGCGTCCCAAATGGCAGCCTATTCCCTATGTAGTGCACTACTTTTGACCAGGGCCCTTAATGCTCTGGTCAGAAGCATATGGGGAATAGGGAGCCATTTGAGACACACAGTATTTACATGGTAGAATAGCTACAGACCATGGGAAACTACCGACTGGACCCGACTGAAACTACAGATTACATTCAATATAACTTCAATCATAAACTGTGGAGAATGTTGATACTAAAGGATTATACAGTACTAGTTATGTTTAGGTAGGATTCACAGGCTGGCTCGTATTAAACCCTACCAACATTGACATTGTCCAGGGCTGTGGAGAAAATGGCATTCAGACATCCCTGTGATGGCAGAGACCCACTGGAGAGGATGAACAGGATACCATGGAGTCACTCAGGACCGAGGCTCATCGTGGCTGAGGTTCACTGGCTACGGAGGAGAATATAATATCTCTGAAAGGCAGCAGCCTCTATTGAGGGCCCCTCATGTGTTAAAGAATGACTCAATAGTCTCTCTCTCGCTTTTCATACTGTCTGTCTGTCTGTCTGTCTGTCTGCCTGTCTGTCTGTCTGTCTGTCTGTCTGTCTGTCTGTCTCTGTCAATTTGTCTGTCAAAAGTGAAATAAATGTTGTATTTACAGTTCAAGTACAAAAGGGAAAATAAATTGGTGTGTTTGTTCTTCACTGGTTGCCCTTTTCTTGTGGCAACAGGTCACAAATCTTGCTGCTGTGATTCCACACTGTGGTATTTCACCTAATAGATATGGGAGCTTATCAAAATTGGATTTGTTTTCGAATTCTTTGTGGGTCTGTGTAATCTGAGGGAAATATGTGTCTCTAATATGGTCGTACATTTGGCAGAAGGTTAAGAAGTGCCACCTCATTTTGTGGTCAGTGTGCACATAGCCTGTCTTCTCTTGAGAGCCAGGTCTGCCTTCGGCGGCCTTTCTCAATAGCAATGCTTACGGAGTCTGTACATACAGTAGTCAAAGGTTTCCTTACATTTTGGTTCAGTCACAGTGGTCAGGTATTCTGCCACTGTGTCTCTCTCTCTTATCTATATATATATATATATATCTATCTCTCTCTATCTCTATCTATATATATATATCTCTATATATATATATCTATCTATCTATATATATCTATATCTCTCTCTCTCTCTCTCTCTCTCTCTATCTCTCTCTCTCTCTCTCTCTCTCTCTCTCTCTCTCTCTCTCTCTCTCTCTCTCTCTCTCTCTCTCTCTCTCTCTCTCTCTCTCTCTCTCTCTCTCTCTCTCTCTCTCTCTCTCTCTCTCTCTCTCTCTCTCTCTCAGTATATTGTCCTGCAGATTTCCTGGGTCTCTTACTCTCATCAAATCATCAATTAGCTCCCAGCTCCTTCGGAGACTTGATTACATGCTCTTCATGATTTACCTAATGGTCTAATTACATCGTTGGATGGGAGACATTAGCATGAGAGGCAGGCGGGAGAAGGAAGGCACTGGTTAGTGGTTTCTACGAGGCTACTCTATGTGAGAGGAGAGAGGAGACAAGAGAGCAGCGTGATTCACGAAGCTTTTGATGTGTTGGCTGGCTTTGTTGTCAAGTTGAATTATGTTGATTATGTACATATCCGACTTTGATCAGAAGATACAGGTAGGCAGCATGCTTTCTATTTGGCAACAATTTGCTGAATGATCCTCAAAAGCAGGTTAAACCGTCTCCTCTGATGTGGAGGTATTTAAAACACTGTCCAATAACTTCAATCCTCCGTCTGACGGTGGAGGAAACCTTTCCTTGTGTGTTGTGTACTAATGTCATATTACCAGAAGCAGGGTGACAGCGATGATTGATCTGTTCATAATTCACTTCATCAATACTGCACCCGTCACTTAACAACTGACCTTTGAATATATATATATATATATATTTTTTTACATCTCAGCAATTTAGCAGATGCTCTTATCCAGAGCGTAGTGAGTGCAGACATTTTCAGACTTTTTTTCGTAGCCACACGGGTCAATATGTGTTGACATTTGAATTCATACAGACACCATCATTATGAGCGGGAAGGATTTAGAGACACTTTCTAGTTTGGGAATACATGAACGTTGGAGCCATCTACTGTCAATGTCAGGTAATAGAATAACCCATGCTTGAAACAACAGCATCGCAGTAAAACTGTGTGTGACAGAGGCTGTGGCTCTCCTTACCTCTATCTTGCCCCATATGTCTGGGTGGTTGTCGTGGTGCTGGATGTCATCCTGCAGCTGTTGGATGAGGGGTTTACACTGTGTCTCTATGTGGGGGACCATGGAAGTGGTGGTGGGCTGCAGCAGTAACCTGTTGCTGTCTCCCCTTCTGGAGCCAGTAGAGCTCCCTCTGGTCTCCCCGGAGCTCCAGCCCCTGTTGTTGTCTCTCATCCTACTCTCCCCGGAGCTCCAGGCCTCGTCCTCAGACAGTAGGTCACTGAGGGGGCCCGACTCAAGGCTCTCATCCAGGGACGGAGCCATGTCGCTGGACGAGGTGGGCGAGAAATGCCCCATCCTCACCCGGAAGGGCCTCTTGTAGGGCTGTTGGAGGTTGGGGAGGCCCAGAGTGGGGTTGGGGCTGCCCGGGCCCTCGCCCTCCCAGTCTGAGTTGACCTCAGTCAGCTCCCAGTCGTCCACATCCTGAATGGACTCGTGGTGTCCTTGGTGGCCGGGTCTCTGGGGCAGCGCCTTGGCCAGGGTCTCCAGCTTCATAGCCAGCATCTCTGTCTTCTTCAGCTGGGCGGGCAGAGCCAAGAACTCATCTGACCCAAACCACCGCTCCTCGCTGGGGTTAGGGCTAGCCTCGGCTAAGGCTTGGGCTTGGAGGTGCCGCTTGGGCCCCCGGGGCCCCTGGCGCTGGATGATCCAGTCTGCTGCTTTTTTGAGGGGACTGGAGTCCTCGCTGGAGGCCTCATCATGGGATTCGTGGTCCAAGGGTCCCCTCATGGGAGAAAGTAGGGGGCTGTTTGTGTCTCTGACTGTCTGTGGATCATCCATGTCCCTGTTGCATTCTCCAGTGCCTGAGAAGGGGATGGGGATGGGGGAGATGTCTTGGGGGAAATGGCCTCCCCGCCCTGCCTCTGAGGAGCTCCTCTGCAGGGGGATGTGAGCTCCAGCAGGGCCCCCCTGTCTCTGGTACCGTCCCGCCTCGCTCTGTCTGCTGGCCTGCAGGTTCCTGTCATTCATTGCATGCAGGCTGTTGTAGGACTGACTGGCGTTGCTGGGGTACACAGCGTCCAGCTCCAGCCAGAACTTGGAGCGATCTGGAGGGTCCAGGAGGGAGGGGGTGCTCCGGCTCAGGTCTGCCTGGAACTGAAGAGAGGAAGGCAGTGTGGATCTCCTCAGGCTGAGACTGGTCTCAGCTTCTCCCTCCAGGTACATGGGCTTCTTCGGCAGGGAGGGCTGGGTGGGGGACACCTCGTTACTCATGCTGCCCTGGAGTGGGCGCTTGGAGAGCAGAGTGCTCTCGTTCTGGGGCGTGCCACAGTGCATTGTGGTTCCTGGTGCAGGATTGTTGTCCTCTCCTCCACTACAGAGTGTGTCTTTCAGTCTCTCTATGGAGGTCCCTGGCTCCTCCTCCTCCTGCACTGGGACGACCCCTTGGTTCTGGTTCTGCTTGACCGTGATGGTCAGCAGATCCACACTCTGGATGAGCTCTGGGAAGTCTTTCTCTAGCCCGGGGTAGCTACACCGGGGATCCTGGCCCTGGCCTGGTCCCCTGGTACCCTCCTGGTCCTCACTGGGGCTGTAGTCGCTGAGCTCGTAGGCTGTGATGCCACAGTCCAGGGAGAAGTAGTCCTGACTGCACTTAATGGTCAGCTGGCCACAGTCGTCCACTTCAGTCAGAGCGTCCAGGCGAGTCTGGAGGGGGGGGGAGGGGGGGAGAAACATATAATTAACACACCACTTAAGTTAACTCAGAATATTCAAGTTACAATGCCTCAGAGGGACAATCTGCAGTTCAAAACAACAACAAACCACCAGCCTGCCACTGTTTTGGTAAACAGCTGAGGGATGGGGCTGGAGAAATGTAACCACTCCCAAATCACTAGACAAAGATATGGATACAAGGACTGACCATCCATCACATCAACATTATAGCTTTAACCATGTTTTGAAGCTATACAGTGTTTATTTAAAATTGCTTACATGATATAGTAAAACAAGCTGATAGTTTGAGTTCTGATAGGGTATGACAGTTGAACTAAGCTCATGAGGGATTTATACGTTATATTCTTCAATAATCAAAGGCTGGATAAAAGCATTTATGTATCAATCGGAGATTGCCTCTTTAAATAAACCAAAAGGGGTTGTGCTTTCCAACATAAAAAAGAGGAGCAACTCCTAAGAGTCTACATTATACTACAGTAAATCAAATTGCACATCCATGGAGTCATCAGCAGTAATTCCTGCATGGGCCACAGGGTGGTGTGCACTGCACTCTCTATGTAAAAGACACTGGATGGACAGGCTTTGACGTGTAACTTGGCCATTTTTTCTTTCTCTCAAAATGTTTCTCTCCATTTACCCGGTGTTTTATGTACACAGTGTGTGGGAGTTAGTCTCCTAAACAAAAAATGTATCAAAAGCTTAGCGTAGAGGCCAGGATATCCAGTGGACGACTGAAGAGAACAGCATGTCCCTTTGACAGGCCAGGATATCCAGTGGACGACTGAAGAGAACAGCATGTCCCTTGGACAGGCCAGGATATCCAGTGGACGACTGAAGAGAACAGCATGTCCCTTGGACAGGCCAGGATATCCAGTGGACGACTGAAGAGAACAGCATGTCCCTTGGACAGGCCAGGATATCCAGTGGACGACTGAAGAGAACAGCATGTCCCGTGGACAGGCCAGGAGATCCAGTGGACGACTGAAGAGAACAGCATGTCCCGTTGACAGGCCAGGATATCCAGTGGACGACTGAAGAGAACAGCATGTCCCTTGGACAGGCCAGGATATCCAGTGGACGACTGAAGAGAACAGCATGTCCCTTGGACAGGCCAGGATATCCAGTGGACGACTGAAGAGAACAGCATGTCCCTTGGACAGGCCAGGATATCCAGTGGACGACTGAAGAGAACAGCATGTCCCGTGGACAGGCCAGGATATCCAGTGGACGACTGAAGAGAACAGCATGTCCCTTGGACAGGCCAGGATATCCAGTGGACGACTGAAGAGAACAGCATGTCCCGTTGACAGGCCAGGATATCCAGTGGACGACTGAAGAGAACAGCATGTCCCTTGGACAGGCCAGGATATCCAGTGGACGACTGAAGAGAACAGCATGTCCCTTGGACAGGCCAGGATATCCAGTGGACGACTGAAGAGAACAGCATGTCCCGTTGACAGGCCAGGATATCCAGTGGACGACTGAAGAGAACAGCATGTCCCTTGGACAGGCCAGGATATCCAGTGGACGACTGAAGAGAACAGCATGTCCCGTGGACAGGCCAGGAGATCCAGTGGACGACTGAAGAGAACAGCATGTCCCTTGGACAGGCCAGGAGATCCAGTGGACGACTGAAGAGAACAGCATGTCCCGTGGACAGGCCAGGAGATCCAGTGAAAACACACATCCTTTAATTGTTCTCTCTGTGCAATCATATCATTTAATAAGGCCTGCTCAGACACGGAACCTTAGCGGAACCTGCTTTGACTTCTGACACTTTACTTCCCTTCCGTTTGGCATATAATTGAATAAACAAAAAAAGAAGACAGTACACTAGGAAACAAAGAGACATTCTATAAAGGATGATATTAAAACACTTTGGAGCAGCTTAGATAAAATTTTAGGCAAAGAGACGAACACAGCTCATTCATCAGGAAACCCTCTGATATTGCCAACTACTTGAATGACTTTTTCCATTGGCAAGATTAGAACATTTAGACATGACATGCCCAAAACAAGCTCAACCTTCATAACCATGCATACTTGACCAAATTATGAAAGACAAGCTTTGTAATGTTTTATTCTGTAAAGTGAGTGGGGACGAGGCAAAAACATGTATTGTTGTTTATCAATAATGACAAACCACCTGGGCCCTCATTTATCAACCGTGAATTTCTGACACAATTCTTGCATAGGTGGAGATTCTAGAATGTATAAATTATTGGGATTCATCACAGATTCTACATTATATTGACCAGATACTCTAGTGGCCGCTGTAAAAATGAAAATACATTTCTTCAACAATGGAAGGCAGGTGAGAACATTCTAGCCAATGAGAGGGCAGATAGGCATGTGAACAACAGGCACAACTCTGATATAAAGTGTTTTTTCTCAAAGTTGCCAGGATGTTAAATGTCCTACTTATTTCAGTACACTCGTAAAAACCTAAGCATTACAAAACTTATATTTGATCACATAAGCCACACACACGTAGTAAATAAGCAATTATATTTTTTGTTAACCAAATTCGACACTTTCATTGACCTCCGAAGAAAAACTCCTCGCTTGGTGAAGTTAAAAAAAACGAAAAACTCCACCTGCTGGAGAAGAATGATTTTGGGCCCGGTTATCCCTCGCTTCGCCTCTTCCTCTATTGATTTAGCAAACTGTCGCAAGTAACTGAGTGTACAAAACATTAAGGACACCTTCTTAATATTGAGTTGCACCCCCCTCGCCCTCAGAACAGCCTCAACTGATCAGGGCCATGGACTCTACAAGACGTCCAAAGCGTTCCACAGGGATGCTGGCCCATGTTGACTCCAATGCTTCCCACAGTTGTGTCAAGTTGGCTGGACGTCATTTGGGTGGTGGATCGTTCTTGATACACACAGGAAACTGTTTAGCGTGAGAAAGTTTGCAGTTCTTGACACAACCGGTGCAGAGCACCAAGTACCATACCCTGTTCAAAAGCACTTCAATCTTTGTCTTACCCATTCAGCCTCTGTATGCCACACATACACAATCCATGTGTCAATTGTCTCCCGTATTGAAAAATCCTCCTTTAACCCGTCTCCTCCCATTCATCTACACTGATTGAAGTGGATTTATCAAGTGACATCAATAAAGGATCTTAGCCTTCACCTGGATTTGTATACTCAGAGTACAAATGTTTTCGATGACAAATCAGAGCCATATTATATTTGTGCGGCCATGAACGAGTGCTACAACCTCGCTTGGAAAACGCCCTCCATTCACCTTTTATGGTAGTAGAAACATCCTCATTTGCTGTATGATTTGAAGATGTTGGAACTGGGCCATGATAGTAAAAACAAAAGAAAATGGCAAATGTGATCATATATCTGTTGAGGTGTGGATAGAATGACGCAGTGACTTTTCCAAACTAAAAAATGCGAGGGCCAAAACACTGACCGCGCAATTTCAAACAATTCAAAAGTAAATGCTTTCTATCTCCTGCCTTGGTGTGAACTCTGACATGAAATAGGATATGATGTCGGCGCTCCTAATCCTATTGCACAGCAATACTGTAGCCTACCCATACAGTCAAGCATGCTTGGCCATTGAATGAGAGATTGATAAATGGTAGCCTACTATTTGTTGTGTAGCGGGAATCATTTAAAGTTATGTCAGAAAAGGAGCTACATGTAATATGATTATGATTTAGGCCTTATATAATAAAAGTAAAATAAATAGACGACATACCGCAAGGCGATCTCTTTACCAATGGCAAATGCATCTGTTTTATCATTAGGCCCCCGTTTTAATGTTTTTATTAGTTTACCATTATTATAATTCCAGTGGTGTTAAGACAACTTCTACTTTTACTTGACTACATTCCTAAAGAAAAGAATGTACTTTTTACTCCATACATTTTCCCTGACACCCAAAACCACTCGTTACATTTTTAATGCTTAGCAGGAAAGGAAAATGGTCCAACTCACGCACGTATCAATTGAATATGCCTGGTCATCTCTACTGCCACTGATCTGGTGGACTCACTAAACACAAATGCTTCGTATGTAAATAATGTTGGAGTGTTGGAGTGTGCCCCTGGCTATCGGTAAAAAAAAATATATATGAAAATTGTGCCTTCTTGTTTGCTTAATATAAGGAATTTCAAATGATTTATACATTTACTTTTGATACTTACGTATATTTAAAGCCAAATACTTTGACTTTTACTCAAGTAAAGGGTCAATTTTAGGGTTAATTTTACTTTTACTTGAGTCATTTTCTATTAAGGTATTTTTACTTTTACTCAAATATGACAATTGGGTACTTTTTCCACCACTGTATAATTCCCGTGCATTAAAAATCTCCCAAATCCAGATAGCTGATGTTCTCAAAGAGCTGCAAAATCTGGACCCCTACAAATCAGCCGGGCTAGACAATCTGGACCCTCTCTTTCTAAAATGATCTGCCGAAATTGTTGCAACCTATTACTAGCCTGTTCAACCTCTCTTTCGTATCATCTGAGATCCCCAAAAATTTGAATGCTGCCGCGGTCATCCCCCTCTTCAAGGGGGTGACACTCTAGACCCAAACTGCTACAGACCTACATCCATCCTGCCCTGCCTTTCTAAAGTCTTCGAAAGCCAAGTAAACAAACAGATCACCGACCATTTCGAATCTCCGCTATGCAATCTGGCTTCTGAGCTGGTCATGGGTGCACCTCAGCCACGCTCAAGGTCCTAAACGATATCATAACTGCCATTGATAAGAGACAATTTTGTGCAGCCCTATTCATCGACCTGGCCAAGGCTTTCGACTCTGTCAATCACCACATTTTTATCGGCAGACTCAACAGCCTTGGTTTCTCAAATGACTGCCTAGCCTGGTTCACCAAATACTTCTCTGATAGAGTTCAGTGTGTCAAATTGGAGGGCCTGTTGTCCGGACATCTGGCAGTCTCTATGGGGGTGCCACAGGGTTCAATTCTCGGGCCGACTTCTCTGTATACATCAATGATGTCGTTCTTGCTGCTGGTGATTCTCTGATCCACCTCTACGCAGACGACACCATTCTGTATACCTCTGGCCCTTCTTTGGACACTGCGCTAACTAACCTCCAGACAAGCTTCAATGCCATACAGCTCTCCTTCCGTGGCCTCCAACTGCTCTTAAATGCAAGTAAAACTAAATGCATGCTCTTCAACCGATCGCTGCCCGCACCTGCCCGCCCGTCCAGCATCACTACTCTGGACGGTTCTGACTTAGAATATGTGGACAACTACAAATACCTAGGTGTCTGGTTAGACTGTAAACTCTCCTTCCAGACCCACATTAAGCATCTCCAATCCAACATTAAATCTAGAATTGGCTTTCTATTTCGCAACAAAGCATCCTTCACTCATGCTGCCAAACGAACCCTGGTAAAACTGACTATCCTACCGATCCTCGACTTCGACGATGTCATTTACAAAATAGCCTCCAACACTCTACTCAATAAATTGGATGCAGTCTATCACAGTGCCATCCGTTTTGTCACCAAAGCCCCATATACTACCCACCACTGCAACCTGTATGCTCTCGCTGGCTGGCCCTCGCTTCATACTCGTCGCCAAACTCACTGGATCCAGGCATCTACAAGTCTTAGCTAGGTAAAGCCCCGCCTTATCTCAGTTCACTGGTCACCATAGCAGCACCTACACACAGTACGCGCTCCAGCAGGTATATTTCACTGGTCACCCCCAAAGCCAATTCCTACATTGGCTGCTTTTCCTTCCAGTTTTCTGCTTCCAATGACTGGAACGAACTGCAAAAATCGCTGAAGCTAGAGACTCTTATCTCCCTCACTAACTTCAAGCACCAGCTGTCAGAGCAGCTCACAGATCATTGCACCTGTACATAGCCCATCTGTAAATAGCCCATCTGTAAATAGCCCATCCAACTACCCCATCCCCATACTGTATTTATTTATTTATTTACTTGCTACTTTGCACCCCAGTATCTCTACTTGCACATTCATCTTCTGCACATCTATCACTCCAGTGTTTAATTGCTATATCGTAATTACCTCGCCACTATGGCCTATTTTATTGCCTTTACTTCTCTTATCTTACCTCATTTGCACACACTGTATATATACTTTTTTCCCTACTGTATTATTGACTGTATGTTTGTTTATTCCATGCGTAACTCTGTGTTGTTGTTTGTTTCGCACTGCTTTGCTTTATCTTGGCCAGGTCGCAGTTGTAAATGAGAACTTGTTCTCACCTAGCCTACCTGGTTAAATAAAGGTGAAAAAAAAAAAATGTTTTTAAATTCCCCAAACGAACAATAAGCTTGAAATTTGGCTTGAAATACAGTTGATCCAGCTTTCTCGTAGTTAAGCGCACGCATGTTTTTAGATTTGCGTGGAAGATACGCATACTTTCCCATCATGTTCAACGTTTACTAATACAAACCTTTGCGGAAAACTGCCGCGCGCAAGGTTTAAAGTGTTTTTTGTGCGCATGCACGTAGATAAATGAGGCCCTTGGTACTGACAACTTGAATGGAGAATTACTGAGGATGTTACCGGACAATATTGACACTCCTATTTGCCATCTGGGTCTTTCCATTTTATTTCAGCAAGCCACACCCACCATCTTAGGTTTTTCTGAAATGGTTTCTGTTGTTAGACAGAAACAGATAAGCATTCCTGCAACATTATTTTATTGAAAGACAATTTGAACTCTAAGAAATAAAGTTCATTGATGGCACCCAACTTGGCCATTTCAATTGATAGGATGCATATAATATTCAATCCTAGAAGGTGTTTGTGCTGATGTCAAAATGAGGGGAATTGCACAAAACCAACTCATAAGCGATTGGATCATCTCTAACCAATCAGAGTATCAAAGCCAATGACGTCATTCATGATTTGTGTAACCCGTCTCTGGCCCAACCCCTCTGATTGGTTTCTGGGACCAATCAGAATGACCAGAATGTTTTCACATTCTACAAGACGTCAAGGAGGAAAGCAAATCCAGACTCATCCTGGAGAAGAAACACTAGTGGGTGTGGCTTTTGGCCAGAGTGATGTGGATGGGTAGTCAACTCACTAACTATTTCTAAGGATGCAGAAGCTTTAAAGCCCCAATGCAGATGTTTTTATCTCAATATAAAATCATTTCTGGGTAACAATTAAGTACCTTACTGTAATAGTTTTCCATAAAATTGTTTAAAAAAATAAACATAAATAGCTTTTTAGCAAAAAACTATTTCTCAAGCCATAATTTTGCGAGGACTGTCTGGGCATGCCCTGAGTGGGGAGGGACTGGGATATGTAATCTGAAAAATAAACTAGCTGTCATTGGCAGAGAGGTTTGTAACTCTTTCTTTTTTTTTTTTTACCTGCAAAAGTGATTTTGTTTTAGTTTTAGTTTTTTATTGGTCTATATTAACTTAAACCGCCGGGGGATGTCACCAGTCAAGCCAAAACTTGCAGACAAGGTGATCATTAACAACGAAGAGGAACAGAGATTTATGAACTGGATACCATACTGTACAAATGTATCTTTCAATCAATTGTTTAATTTTCCATTATCATTTTGTACAAGTGTTCTTTATGCTTATTCAATAAAAAATGTAACCCCCCCCCAAACAAAAAGCTGTTGTGTGTATTGTAGACTAGTGCATGCCAGGGTTGTGTAGCCTATATAAATCTGTCGGGTGTAGTTCAGGCTAGCTATAGTTGTGTAGAACTGTACAGTAGTAGTACATGTACAGTTGTAGCAGAGGTTGTGTGTACTATTTACCTGGTCGTGGTCCTGGGAGAAGGCCTGGAGGATGTCTGTCTGTCGGGTGTAGTTTCCGTTGGAGTCCTGGAGGCCCTGCAGCAGCCTCTCCTTCAGTACCAGGACAGAGACACGGAGCTGGTGCCACAGCAGCTGGACACAGCGGATGTCCACGATGATGTTCACAGAGTAGGACAGCAGCTTCAGGGAGAACTCGGTCTCCAGCAACGCGTGGATCTGCTCTACATGGTCCGAGATGTCCTCACAAATGTCCTACACACACACACACACACACACACACACACACACACACACACACACACACACACACACACACACACACACACACACACACACACACACACACACACACACACACACACACACACACACACACACACACACACACACACACACACGAGTTTTAAGAGAACCAGAGAGAAAGAAATCCTAACATCTCCTACAAAGACAAGTGTTTTTATATGCTCAACTACAAAATAAACTTGCAGTATAACAAAGAGTTTTCACTATGTACCACAATACGTGTTACACTTACAGATGTAATTACACAGGAATGACATCACTAATGTAACTGTTAGCTCACTCTTTTTCACGCAATACAAAACGTACACATTTCCATCAAAGTATCTATAGGCTGCCAGTGTACGCACCCTGAAGTGGACTCGGCATGTCACATAGCTTTTAGGAGAACCGGAGAGAAATCAATCCTGAGATGGGAAGTCTTTACATATATATGCTGAACGACAACAACAACAACAACACATCTCGAAATAAACTTGGAAGTTATCAGACTCAATACGGAGCAGACAAACATGTTAGGATTGTGAGTCCCACTGGCAGGACAGTAAAAGCAGAAGCAGGTGACGATTAAGTCATTTAAGTTCCATCTTTAAAATATGAGTCAAAGTCACAAGAATGGAGTATTTATATCTACACACATTGCAGAGAAAATGGATACCCTTGAGAACACATAGACAACCATGGCCTACCATTACTGATGGCACCATCCACTTCCACGGTAGCATATGACTCTTCGCCAATGCTAACCATTTCCTGGATAGAAGCAGGTGGCTCATGGTTAGTACTGACAACATGGTTGCATGGACATAGTCAGCATTCAATAGGGCGCGAATACCAAATGTACCAGTGACAGCTCGTCTGATCTGGACCTAACTGGTCAGTCTCGGCACAATGACAACTCCATGACAACTGACCCCGTCCCACCCAGCCCCTCCCTACCACAGCTGCTGGCCCAGCCTGGCCAGGACTGGACTGTCAAGCCAGACTCATACTGTACGAGAGGAGGCTGGTAGGAGGAGCTATAGGAGGACGGGCTCATTGTAATGGAACAGAGTCAAACACGTTGTTTCCGTGTGTTTGATGTGTTTGGTACCATACCCATTCATTCCATTCCAGCCATTAAAATGAGCCCGTCCTCCTATATCTCCTCCGACCAGCCTCCTCTGTACTGTATATACAGTGACAGACAGTGGATATACTGTAGCAATGATGATAGGAGAAACTGATTCAGATACTGTACTGAACACTGAAAAGTTACTGAATAAATATATTCCCTTCGGCCAATTACACACTACAGCAACACAATCATACACAATACTGCCCCATTTACTTATTACAGGCTAACGATGAATGATATTTGATATGAAACGAAGGGGAGGACTGGCAGCATGTCAGTGCAGCGACACCCAGGGTAATACTGGTCTATCTCAGGAACAGAATAATATAGTCTGTCTAAGCCTGCCTAACTCCCACCTGAGGGCACAATGCAGGCTGGGATGGGCAGGGCCATTTAATATTAAGATGCTAATTTCAGCCTTCCAACTGCCTTTCTTAAAACCTCTCCTCACCCTCAGCTCTGCTGCTGAAAATACTGCTGAGACATCTCATCTCCAAGAGAGCCACTTCCTCTTCCTCTTTCCTCTAGTTCAAGGACTAAGGTGAAGTTTCGCCAAGACAGTGATCTTGAGTCAATTTTGACATTCTCTCACTAACAGTTAAGGTTAGGATTTGGGGAGAGGAAACTCAACCTAGATGTGTACCTAAGGACAACTTCACCCCAGAGCCTTGTTCTGAGGGGTGTCAATATGGCAGCCATCTTGGATGATACTTCCTTACAGTAGTGATATTACTGATATTGAATAAATGAGTTTCTACTGCAGCACCACAGCCCACGTTTGGCCGCATCTGTTTAGGGTGGCTCTGGTTGACCTTTACCCCCTCCACTAGTCCTGGGGTGAGACTCGGGGACAGTGTTGGAATCAGCTGCTGACTCACTATGACAGATGCGTTCCTACCCAACACTTTGACAGATGCCCTCCTACCCGAACACCAGACCAGATTCCTACCAGGAAACAACTGAAAGCTGTTTACATCAGAGTGGAAGGTTATTGAGGAGATTATCATAACAGCAGTAGGTTAGGCCGCAGTAGGCTAGGCCGCTGACCGCAGTTAAATTCTTTGTGACTGTTCAAAGTGATCTCCTTTTATGCACTCTGAACATACGTTGGTAGTACCATCAGGTCCTAATGGCCTGGTGTTCATGGCTCTATTGTCCCTCTAACCACTCTTAAAATCAATGCAAAATGCAATCGAAAATCACATTTACACTTATCATCAAAACAGTATAGTGTTTTTAAGAGAGCAAGCTTTTTTTTGCGACTTTCTCAAATCATCAATAGTCTATAGTCGCATCCTGCAGCCCATATATGTGTTGATTTCTAAGACATTCTAAGACAAGGTTTGTATCATTCACAACCAAAGTTGCCAAATAACTCTAAATCTAGCATACAGGACCTGTTTCAAATGATCACTTTTACGCTCAACATAGTCATTTCATATGCGCACTCGCTCCGGAATGGGGAAAATATCCTTTCCATTTTATTAATCTAAGTTCAATAATATTCTTCTTACGATAAAATCATATCAAATAAAATAATGTCACAGGACTTATTAGCATATCTAGTCTGCTAAATGAACAAGCCTACAGCCCATGGCATGGAGCACAGCCAGATAACATATAGTAAGTAGACCAACTCATATTCTGCTCTTCTGGAATCAATTTTCTTCCTATCATAATGTCTCTTTAGACCTGCCTAGAATTAATCATGGATTGTTTTGTGATGGTGTATAATAAATTGATGAATTATACTTTTTTTAATGTAGATGCCTGGAGATGCTAAACATGTTTATGTTAATTAACGGTCAATTACCGTGAGACTGAGAGGCTTTTACATGACAATAACCAGCTGACAAAATGGAATGACCG